>NC_083575.1:24127881-24280381 GCF_027579695.1 Neoarius graeffei | reverse complement strand
GCTTGAAGCTGATATTACAAATCAAAGACTGAAAAAACAGCTTAATTTTTAGAAAACTGCTGTAATATTCTGTACTCGGATCACATGGTCCAAAATGAGCCTCATTAACCAATGAGATCAAATGTTTTTTTTTCTTAATAACTTTTCTATTTTTCAAGATATTTACATGGAAATTGGCAGGCACATAGATGGTTGGATACTCAATAGAAAGTTTGAAAAATTAATAAAAAAAACTAATTATGCAAATTAGTGTCTAATTAGTATTATTATGCTAATGAGGTCAACCATTAAATTGGTAAACTCAATAAAAATGTAATAAAAAATTATTTCTAATCCCCTCTTTGTGCTCTGTAGATCTTTGTATTTCTCTCAAGTAGGACCTACTAGTGTTTATATGAAAGAATATAAATGATAATATTCACAGCTTTCAAAGCGAACCTCGAAAAAAATTGTGTGATCCATATTCAATAAACAATTCACATTAATTGAATTGAAATTGAGACTCGTGTTTTTGACTTCCGTTTTTTTTTAATCTCATTCCAACCACTAAGATCTCAATATTTTTCATCAGAACAACTATGGTTATATTCTAAAATAGTTATTCATTTGCAGGAATCAGTTTGATTTGAAAAAATAAGTAGGTAAAGCTCTGAAAACTCACTTCAAAGTCTCCTGTGAATCATAACATCAAAACTAGCAGATGGAAAATTTTGCTGAATACTTCATCAGAAATAGTGAGAGCGAGAGAACATCTCTATAAAAGTTATCTGATTGATATTCATGAGTAATCCAGTCAGAAACTGATCAGAAGAGAGAGAGTCTGATTGCTTTCGAATGACTCAAAAAGGAAACTGCACCGGCAGTTTCCTGACATCACGCAAGCAGAGTTTTTACTCTGTTGTACCAACTTCAACCTGCAGTTACCCCCAAAGTACTGAGCAGATCTTAACGAGATACATTTCTTTGGAAAGCAGAGATTATAACCTTTTTAATGATAGTATTTGGAAACTTACCGGTAGATGAGTGTCTGCATGCACTATTTTCACACCACTGCCAGCGAGCATCTGATACGCCTAATATTAACAATTCTTTTATATTTACAAATGCAATATTATGCCAAAAACCTTATTGAACATAACTTTGTGAAGCATGATATATCAATTTTTAAAGTAAATGTATCATTCTATTCAGTGAAGAATTTACTGTACATACAGTTCAGTGTATGATTAGTAAAAACATATCTACTCATTGGTGCCAAATTAAAGGGAAAAACTAACATCAAGCCTTTTAGGAGGGTAGTGGGCCACCAGAACAGCTTCAGTGCACTTTGGAATGGTACTGAAGGGATGAAACACCATTCTTCCAAAAGGTTTTGATGATGGTGATTGATGGGGTTGTCTAACACATCAGTCCAAAAGTGAGTAATTTCAGAGCGGGTGAGTGTGAACATGATAGCATATGAGTTACATAATTTTCAATAAAAAACAAATAAAAAATAAGAAAACCCATAATTTTCAATTCACTCCCACCAAACCATTCAGTGGACCTTCGTGCCCTGTGCATGGGGGTGGAGCCAACCTGGAAGAGACCACACCCATCAGGACAGAACTGTTGCATTATAGGATAAAGGTTAGAAGTTAGATGAAATTTATTCATCCACGCCAGTAAAATGCTACAGCATAAGAGTCACAGGTTTTTCCTTTAATCTATCACTGGTCTGTGTAAGGGGTCCAAAGAACTAGTGTTCAGAAAACTTATCCGAAATGTTAATTTTTTTTTTTTTATCACTCTGATTCTCTGCTAATTTGCCCAGTATAGGTAAAATACATTCTCAGGAAAGCAAAATGAACCTGACTGACCACTACTCCTTTTTTCCCCTGATTCCTTACTAGTTGGACCATTTGGACCCACCCTCAAAGATATTAAGCTAATTTACATAATACATGGAACCTACTTTTGAGAACTAGTCCGATGATCTTTCACATAAACATTAAAAAAAGACACGTATTGATGCTTGTAAGCAATATGGCCGACACACACCAGCTAATCCTTCCAAGCGTTGAGTATTGCAGGTTGAGTAAACAGCTTTAAGTTATTAATTGCTTAATGGATTCGTACAACAGTTGTAAAAGAATAATAATTTATAATATCACTATCCAGTGTCCCACAGAAGAGAATGGGTTCCAGTCAATGAGTCTGATTTCTCTCATGGTTTATTCCTCATTGTCACGATGCAGGCACTCACAGATGTAATCACAGAGGAGACCAAGGAACAAACAGTAACGAAGCCAAATCGTGAGACGGGAATCGTGGTTGTGGACAGGCGAGGGTTGGTCGATCGGCGAACGGGACAACATAGACAAGGCAGGAAGAACAAATGAGGAAAGATAGCGAGAATCAGAAGAATGGTAGGCAGTTAGGAAACTAAAGCTCGGTATGCACTGGAGAACACAGAACAATACTTCGCAGTGAGAGCTTGAGTGAGAGGTGTTTAAATAGCTTGGTGTTGATTAATGATGAACTTCAGCTGTGTTCAATAGTCCTGTGACGAGAGCTGTTGTGGCTCATGGGCATTGTAGTCTTGAACGGCCATGTTTGTAGTTTGTTTGGCGTTGTCGTTTTCCATACTGCCACTCATGTTGTCTCAGGAAGTTTTTCCTCTGTTACGCTTGTCTTTGGCTTGGTCATTAGGAATCTCAATCCACATCTGGATTTCGGTAACGCTAGTGGCAAAGTCAGTTGACAAATGAACTTCAATTCAATTGCATTGAGTATTCAGGATCAGATTCAAAGCAAGACAGAAATGACTGGGGCTAAGAGTGCTTGGACCATGGTGAGTGCCACTTGTGGCTATTATTAATATTATTTTCCATCCATCCATTATCTGTAACCACTTATCCTGTTCAGGGCTGCAGGCAAGCTGGAGCCTATCCCAGCTGACTATGGGCGAGAGGTGGGGTACACCCTGAACAAGTCACCAGGTCATCACAGGGCTGACACACAGAGACAAGCAACCATTCACACTTACATTCACACCTACGGTCAATTTAGAGCCTCCGATTAGCCTAACCTGCATGTCTTTGGACTGTGGGGGAAACCGGAGCACCCGGAGGAAACCCATGCAGACACGGGGAGAACATGCAAACTCCACACAGAAAGGCCCTCGCCGGCCACTGGGCTCAAACCCAGGACCTTCTTGCTGTGAGGCGACAGTGCTAACCACTACACCACCATGCCACCCATTATTATTATAATTATTAGTAGTAGTAGTAGTAGTGGGTGGCACGGTGGTGTAGTGGTTAGCACTGTTGCCTCACAGCAAGAAGGTCCGGGTTCGAGCCCCGTGGCCGGCGAGGGCCTTTCTGTGCGGAGTTTGCATGTTCTCCCCGTGTCCGCGTGGGTTTCCTCCGGGTGCTCCGGTTTCCCCCACAGTCCAAAGACATGCAGGTTAGGTTAACTGGTGACTCTAAATTGACCGTAGGTGTGAATGTGAGTGTGAATGGTTGTCTGTGTCTATGTGTCAGCCCTGTGATGACCTGGCGACTTGTCCAGGGTGTACCCCGCCTTTCGCCTGTAGTCAGCTGGGATAGGCTTCAGCTTGCCTGCGACCCTGTAGAACAGGATAAAGTGGCTACAGATAATGAGATGAGTAGTAGTTGTGTAACTAGCATTAGAAAATATGAAAAGCACCAATTACTCTTTTCTTCATCTGTGGTAAGGACAGTCGGATGCAATGAATCCACGATCACAATGAGTCATGTTCAAGCTGAACACTTTACAGGATTGCAGCAACCTGCCCCATAGCTTCTGGCGTTGTCAGTGCTGACAATAACCAAAGAGTCAGTATGGCAGGGTCTGCTGCAGAGGTGTTTAGTCCCCACAGTCATAAATCATATTTTTGGACAGCTTTGTTCCCGGCTCCTTTAATCCACTCACACGGAGCGTAGACTGGGTTCAGTCTCCTGGAAGTGACAATGGTACAGACCTGTCTATTCACCATGGCATTGCTGTATTAAGAGGAATACTGTATAGCTTTAGCTTTATGCAGTGTTTTAGATTATCTGCTTGTTTTTTAGCTCGTTAGTCAGTTAGCCTTACACAATATGTTTCAATTCTTAAGGCAATGTATCAATATTTGATGCAATTTAAATTCTTACCGCAACAATTCAATATTCAGTGACGCCAATGAATCTGCTACGATTTATGCAATTTAGTAGCTTTCAATTGTTATGTGACCAACTTTCTGGGGTATATCTACTGTTCATTCATGAATGTTGATGTAGAAAAGGATTATTTTAAGCATCAGAAGCACAGGCAAGTCACCTTGTCTAGCCTATTTACACATCATTTTAAAAATCTGATTTTTTTTTTACATCTCAGTTGTCTGTACTTTTTTTTCAACAATCAATTATAATTCATAGTCATCACTTTAGAGTTAATTATAATCCAAATCAATCCAATTATAATCTAAATTACAATCCAGATCTTCTCGTCTTTACACCTCTCTGTACGGTATATTAGTGAGAACGGGATAATTTTGACTTTTTGTATATGTTACTTCTTCTGCAGTTCCTAATAGACTGCAAATTACAATCATCCAAAATTGATATTGCACATCAAACTCTAAGATATACTGTATTATTCTATCCACATTCACTGGATATGAGCAATCACGTGCTCTGATTGGCTACTCTACTACTAGGATATCAACTCATATACCATGAGTAGAGAAAAACAAAATGGCGGAGCATGTTGTTGAACCAACTGAGAATTAAATAAAAATTCTACTCGAAAACAAAACCCCCCAAAATACAAAAAACAAGCAACAAAATATGGAATAAAAGTATTTCATGGTAAGAATGTATCTAATTTATTTTTCAAGAATTATTATTATTAAGCATTTTTTCAAAAATTGCTCCTGTCATTTGGCCAGTTTGTTAAACGGAAATTATTTTGTCAGACGTTTCGAATAAAGTTTTTATTTATCGACTTTGCAAAAAATAAAAATAAAAATGCTCTGTTTCTCAAAATACAGTGAATGTGGATAAAATAAAACAGTTATTCCACTCAATCTTGTCATACATGGCTTATAGCCAACTCGGCGCTATGTACCTCATCAGCTATCAGCTCATGTACGACTGGATTTCATGGAATAACTGTTAAATAACATATGTTCATTAGTTGTGTAAAATTCTTGTGTCGAATCCTCATAATTTAATATATTTATTTGCTTGCAGTTGATCCGTTTTAAAGGAGAACTGAAGGCAATTTTTTTAATTATCAAAATTCTACTGATCTAATTTTATTAAATATAGGAATGCATTTTTGATCGCTATCTTGTCGCTGTTATAGCAAGTTATGAGTGTTTGAAATACGCTCTGTAATATGTCAGTCCATATGTCAAAGCAATGGCCATAAACGAGATTCGTCGAGACCTGTGCGAGACATCGTAGGACGGAAGTAAAACATACAGCGGAAATCAAAGTGACCAACATCTGTTAACGTTGTCAAAAGACGCACGCGCCCTCTTTCGAATGCTGATGTAATCAAGCCGGAAGTTTTGTGTGTTTTGATAGCAATCAGGAAAGTTGGAAAAAAGTAGGCAGTAATCGTCGTTTAAACTCGTTTTTGTGCAATATTTCATTTGGAAAACAGTTTTCAAAATGGCAGCACTGACACCTGGCTGACACTTCACGTTTCGAAGTCTCGCACAAATCTGGTGAAGATCGTGCGGATAAGCGACGCCTGCCGTGGACCAAACGAACTAAATTCAACACGGCTAAAAACCGAATAGGCTGATAAGTCTCATCTCATCTCATCTCATTATCTCTAGCCGCTTTATCCTTCTACAGGGTCGCAGGCAAGCTGGAGCCTATCCCAGCTGACTACGGGCGAAAGGCGGGGTACACCCTGGACAAGTCACCAGGTCATCACAGGGCTGACACATAGACACAGACAACCATTCACACTCACATTCACACCTACGGTCAATTTAGTGTCACCAGTTAACCTAACCTGCATGTCTTTGGACTGTGGGGGAAACCGGAGCACCCGGAGGAAACCCACGCGGACACGGGGAGAACATGCAAACTCCACACAGAAAGGCCCTCGCCGGCCCTGGGGCTCGAACCCAGGACCTTCTTGCTGTGAGGCGACAGCGCTAACCACTACAACCACCGTGCCACCCAGGCTGATAAGTATAATATTTAATTGCAATTAGTTGCCAATACGAGTCACGATATAAGGTTACTAAAACCGAAAACGTAATTGAATAACACGTTAATTAAGGAATAAAGCAAGTTTAAAAACTAATTCAGTTCTCCTTTAATGAATAGATTACTAACTAATATACATACAGTATGTAGCTGTCAGTAGTTGTGTTAAATAGGTAAGCATGGGCTCATGGAAAAAGCCCCATATTTCATACCGGATTATTAATCTGTAAACGTTTTGACTTGCGGCATGCAGGCAAATAAAGATAAATGAGACAAAAGCAGAGAGCAAACAGATGAAGGCAGTGATCGTCGTTGAGTTTATTAAGCCAAATGAATTATGATGTATTTAACTAACTGACAGATTACTTATCTGCTTGGGCAGTGCTGTATTCGCACCCACCGGGGCTCCTCTAGGGACTTATGCGCAGCGGCATCCCATTGCCAGATCTATTTTTCACTCAATTTAGTGCCAAATGATGGCTAACCTGCAGGTCCTCCCTCTGGGTGAGGTTTATGCAATGATTAATGGCGAGTGTTGGGCTGCCTCTACCTGGGGGACTGCCCCATCTGCAGAGCGATGTCAGGTGGAATAGGGGCACCCGCAGGTGGCTACTCTTGACTGGCAGCTTCCCTTTGCCTCGGGCAATCTCGCCACGTTAAGTGGCCTCAGAGAGGCAGCTTCCGCTGCTGTATCACCTGCCACAGTCTAGCCGAGCCTGGCATCTGCGCTCATTCTGTCAGTACACTGAAAAACAGGTTACAGTCTGAACAGTACTTTAAAGTCAAAATAGCTGTGATTCTTGACCTGATATCTTATTCAAAATCAAAGGCTAATGGACTATCAGTTCTTTGTCTTTGTAATTAAATACCAAAAGTATTTGTATTGCGTTTAACTATTTATACTTACGCTACGTTTGCTAATTTTTTATACTGTTTGGTGGATTTAATATTTTAGATCTTGTTCTGGATGGAAAATCAATGCGTGGCCTTTGCAGAAACGGCCTTAGTGTACAGGATTTGTGGATTAATTCTCCCACCATACACATATGAGCAATCGCATGCTCTGATTGGCTTGGCTACTCTGCTACTAGGCTATCAGCTCATATACCCTGAGTAGAGAAAAACAAAATGGTGGACCGTGTTGCTGAACGAACCCAGAATGAAATAAAAAGTCTACTTGAAAGCAAAACCTCCAAAAAATACGAAAAAAAACAACAACCAAGCAACAAAATATGGAATGAAAGTATTTGATGGTAAGAACATATCGTTTTTATTTTTTAATAATAATAATTATTATTATTAGAGCATTTTTCACAAATTGCTCCTGTCATTTCGCCGGTTTATTTACATTCTAAGCGGAAATGATTTTGTCGGATGTTTTGGTTGAAGTTTTTATTGATCGAATTTGCAAAAAATAAAAATGCTCCGTTTCTCAAAATCCAGTGAATGTGGATCGAATAAAAACAGTTACTCTACTCAGTCTCGTCGTACATGGGTTATAGCCATGTACGCTACACGCCTCAAAACGTTTACGGATTAATAATCCGGTATGAAATATAGGGGTTTTTTCCATGAGCCCATGCTTACCTATTTAACACAACCAGTCAAAACACATCCTACATTTCTTCAAGGCTTTTGAAGGATAGCAGAAAGTGACTGTGATGAATGTCATAAAACTGAAATACGAGCCTTGTTTCGAACACTTTCCATGATTTAAACTCACAGTTCAAAAGGATTTGAAGTTTGTCGAGAAACTGCTGTAATGCAAATGTTTGTCTGGAAATGTTTATTTATATGTCCATATTTTACGCATGAGCAGCCTGTCTCTTTCATTCCGTCAAAAGAAAGCAGCACAGATGCCGGTCGGACAGTTATCAAATTAAGACTTTTGGACAGGTTTACAGGCTCTGGCTGTCAGCTCCCTTCTGGGTGGAAATCATCTGATACGGCTCTGATAGTGATTAATGAGCGCGCTAATCTGGTGGATCATTCCTCCGCTGATAGACACATCACTGAGGGTCTGCTTGGCTGGCACCCACTCCATTTGATTTCCTGTGGGTCGCGTGCCAAAAGAGACAAATCCAGAAGATAGTGACTGAACTACTTTTGTAGTTGACCAAAGCTAATATGAGCGGTAAGACTTCAGCAAGACTACACTACCTGTGCAAAGCAAAAAGCACAATGAACTGTGCTTTAAACGCGTGTGCATTTTGGAAAGCTGTTTGTGTGTTCTTGGGTTTTCTTTTGTAAAACAGAGAGAGAGAGAGAGAGCATCTATGCTAATAAATTTGCTTGAATGCTGGAAACGAGCCAGTATATTTGTAAAACTCGGCACAGTAGGCACTAAGTGTATGATACACGCCCTTACACATAGTAAATCCTTATTGTCATTAATAATATAATCATGAACATGATGCTCACCAAGCACAGGTAACACAAGATTTTTTTTTTTTATGATTCCAAAATTGAGGCCTCAAATGCTTTCAAACAACCATTAAAATAAATCTTGAACATGAATCATGAACCTATTTTAACATCTTGCTGTCAGACCTTAAACAGTAAATCATAACTGTTTAAGGGAACCGGGCACAAAGTCAACAAGTGATGCATTTAATCCACATCCAAGAAAGTTTCACATCACTTCCTGCAATATTCAATCAAGTGACACAACTAACAGACTCGGTTTAATATTTCACGTGCCCTATTCCGTATCAGATTTAAAGAACAGGACGATCATTTCAGAAGAATTCATCTCTACTGTATATTAATAGGCATATCAGGTGAAAATACAAATTCAATCTAAATTGCCTGAAGCTGATCTCATCGAGTTCAGAATTGGATGCGGAACAACATGCTTTTTACAGAATTAAAATATGTTTATCCGTTCCTGAGATATTACAAATCAAAGATTGAAAAAATGGCTTAATTTTTAGAAAACTGCCATAATATGATGTATTCGGATCACGTGGTCCAAAATGGAACCAGTGAGATCAAACGTTTTTTTTTCTTAATAACTTTTCTATTTTTCAAGATATTTACATGGAAATTGGCAGGCACATAGATGGTTGGATACTGAATACAAAGTTTGAAAAATTCATAAAAACAAATTATGCAAATTAATGTTTAATTAGTATTAATTATGCTAATTAGGCAAAATTGTTAAATTGGTACACTCAATAAAAATGTAATAAAAGATTATTTCTAATACCCTCTTTGTGCTCTGTAGGCCTTTGTATTTCTCTAAAGTAGGGCTGACTAGTGTTTATATGAAAGAATATAAATGATAATATTCACAGCTTTCAAGGCGAACCTTGGAAAAACTGTGTGATCCACATCCAGTAAACAATTCCAACAAGTCAAAACAAACTTCGCCCAGCAGCACTATATCTATATGTTGATAATGGTAATATCTTTGAATCATCAGCTGTCAGGTTATAGTCCTATGAAAATCCATGACCTTGAGTTTGACATTTCAAAGTCATTCAAGGTCACAGATCATGGTGCCAAATGAAAGCCCATATGGCACTTCCTATAAGTTGATACGGATAAATTTCTGTCTACCATCAACCGTTTTCATGTTACAGCCCTCTGAAAATCCATGACCTTGAGTTTGACCTTTCACGGTCACTCAAGGTCAAAGGTCATGGTGCCAAATGAAAAGCCATATGGGAGTTCCTATATGCTCATAATAGTAAACATCTGTCTATTGGCAACCGTTGTTGAGTTATAATGGAAAATATGTTATTTTGACCGAAAGGTTGACCTTTCCAGTGACCTTGGCCTTCACCTTGACCCGATTGCCCTCAAAATTTAATCAGATAATCTCCGGACCATTGCCCACCTACTCTGAAAATGTGAAGTCAATCAGTGCAACCGTCTAGACGCTAGATTGTTAACAGATAGGTACACACAAACAAGCCACACTGATTACAATACCTCACCCTGATTACTTCATCGTGGGCAAGGTAATTAACTGAATTGAAATCAACACTCACTTTTCTGACTTCTGTTTTTTTAAAATATCATACCGACCACTAAGATCTCAGTATTTTTCATCAAAACAGCTCCAGTTATATTCTAAAATAGTTATTTATTAACATGAATCAGTTTGATTTGAAAAAAAAAGTAGGTAAAGCTTTGAAAACTCACTTCAAAGTCTCTCATGAATCATAACATCAAAACTAGCAGACGGAAAATTTTGCCGAATACTTCATCAGAAATAGTGAGAGCGAGAGCACATCCCTATAGAAGTTACCTGATTGATATTCATGAGTAATCCAATCAGAAACTGATAAGAAGAGAGAGAGAGAGAGAGAGAGAGAGAGAGAGAGAGAGAGAGAGAGAGAGAGAGAGCCTGAGTGTTTTCCCATGACTCAAAAAGCACCGGCAGTTTCCCGACGTCCCGCGAGCAGAGAGTGAACTCTGTTGTATCAAATTCAACCTGCCATTACTCCCAAAGTACTGAACAGATCTTAACCAGATACATTTTCTTAGAAACCAGAGATTATAAGCTTTTTAATGATAGTATTCACGATAGAAAATATTCAAGAGTTAAGCAATAACAGATTTGGAAATTTAGATGAGCGTCTGCATGCACAATTTTCACAGCACAGCCAGCGAGAGTCTGATATGCCTAGATTTAGTCGTATATTGTCGTTTCGGGAAAAGCAATTTTGCTATCACATTGTATAGAATAGAAGCATTATGGATTATTTTGTGCTGTGTGTTACTTAACAAGAAGATAAAAACCATTTTAAAACCTTGTGAAATATCACAAAATCTCGACACACGTTGTAGTTTATCATGAATGAACAGTAGCTTATCAACAGGAAGATCAGGTTAAATTGAAAAATCTTATCAGTGTAAACCAGTTCCACAAGAATCCGGTTCATTTGTTGTAATTATCAAGGCAGGTTAACAAACTACTCCTGGGATTTCATAATAATTTCATAATACATAATGCTCTTGGTTATAAGCCATGTATGACTAGATTGAGTGGAATAACTGTTTTATTCTATCCACATTCACCAGATTTTGAGAAACAGAGCATTTTTATTTTTAGCAAATTCAATAAATAAAAACTTTACCCAAAACGTCTGACAAAATCATTTCCACTTAGAATGTAAACAAACCGACAAAATGACAGTAGCAATTTGTGAAAAATGCAATAATAATAATAATAATAATAATAATAATAATAATAATAATAATAATTCTTGAAAAAAAAGATACGTTCTTACCATGAAATACTTTCATTCCATATTTTGTTGCTTTTTTTTATTTGTATTTTTTGGGGTTTTGTTTTCGAGTAGCGTTTTTATTTCGTCCTCGGTTGGTTCAGCAACGCACTCCGCCATTTTGCTTTTCTCTACTCACGGTATATGAGCTGATAGCCTAGTAGTAGAGTGTGTGATTGCTCATATTCAGTGAATGTAGATAGATTAGAATAATATAGATTATTTTTCCTTGCAGGTTTTGGTTCAAGCAAAAGTTCATTTCAGTTCCCTGCATGTAAAACAATGATATTTACTGGTGAAGAAAATAAATATTATAATGGCTTTTTAAAAAATGATTAATTTTAGGTTCCTTTATTGTAATAATTTGAAAATAAGGTGTTATGATCATCATTAAATATACAGCAAATGGGAAAATAGACTCGAATTGGTTCATAATTATCCCTCATGATAATATGAGGCATAGCATAGACCTACCGCTTTTGATTATTTTTTTTTTTATAAAAGATACCCTGACGTCCTCGTAATGCTCCTAATGCCTTTTTTAAAAATATTTATACAGCATTTCATTTTGTTAGGCTCAGAATATATATATATATATATATATATATATATATATATATATATATATATATATATATATATATATATATATATATATACTGAATATCAGATACTAGCTTAAATATGATCAGGGTGTTAAAAATATTTGAGAAATTGAGCCAAGAACAAATGAAAGACATTAAAGAAATTATAATGGGCTGTTTTAAAAGGAGAAGAGCATAAGGGTTAGACTTTCATCTGATTTGCAAGGGATGCTTTTGAAAATTGTGTGTGTGTGTCCTCATACTAACAGGAATGCATGGTAATTTTGACCTTGTGGAAATACTGATTGTTTTCTTTTTTCAGCTTTTATTAGTAAAAGAGCAAAAGTATTTCCTTTTGTTTATAAGGTTATGGGATAAATACATACATAGAACATGATTGTTCAGCTATCGTCATATACAAATCAATGGAAAATGCTGCACTGTGACACTAATACGAGTGTGTATCCATTCTGAGGGGGTTCTGAGTGACCCGAGGGCCGGAAGGATAAGAAAGGCAAAATCATATTTTGTATGTGTATGTGTGTATGCACTAGGGAGGGGGCAACGTTTAACGTCTCCCCACCTCGGGGCACAATAGCTGAAGGCGCTTACAGCACCATAAATCAAAGGCATCCACTGCGCGAGAGCAGCTGGCACATTTGCAAATAATTGTAATTATTAATCATGGTGATTTCACACCCTTCAGTGGGGCACTGTGAAGGCTCAGCGGCCAGGCGGCCCCGGCGCCGGGAACCCGCGGCTCAGGGCCTGTATGCGCCGAATGCTGCCATGGGCTGCACTTTGATGCAGCCTCGGCACGCTGCTGAGTGGCACACAATGCCCAGCCAGCCATGCGGCATGGGAGGCTTATCCACACTGCCTACAGGTTCTGCATAATCAACATATTGATTTTACTTTTCAAATATCAACATGATTTTTACTGTATAGAATCCAGTATTATAACTTCTTTCTTCCTTTCTTTCTGTGCTGTAAGACGTCTTCATCTACTATAACTCTTGTTAATAAATGCCCTCTGAGCACAGATTAAGGCTGGCCTTGGCGTCATGGATATACCCGCATTCCACAAATTGTTGTTGTGGAAAGCTGTATGTACGTAACGCAGCCAGTGTTGTAAAAGCAGACGTGTGCTAATATGGTCTCCAGCTGCTGTGTTTCCATATGAAAGTATTTACTGTGTCTACAGGCCTGCCTGTGGGGAAATAGTACGGAGAAGAGGAATTTTTACCAGCTGGGAGCTCAGCTCAGTAGTTTTGCGAGTAATGTGCTAAATAGAGTGTTTGCCCCCCTGTTAGTCATTATTACCTACCACTCACAAGACAATGCACAGATGGTAGGCGCAGAACGGTCAGTGTAATGACAGCAGCGTGGGCTGGGAAAAAAAAAACGGCGAGCTGAAACTCACTCGCCGAAGCAAATTATCCAAATGAATGTGTTTCACATATTGGCAATATTTTACACTCATTTGCAGCTACGATGCAATTTTGTGTCTTTTTTATTGTTTCTGTTCCAGCATTTGGAACTTACACACAAACAGATTCACGATTCTCTCTCTCTCTCTCTCTCTCTCTCTCTCTCACACACACACACACACACACACATTTGTTTTAGTCATTTTTCAAAACATATTTCTACACCTAATCCGAAACCTGAACCTTAGCAACCACAAAGAAATTATTTTACACTTTCAGTTCTATTTCACAGAGTTTTCATTAAACATTTGACATCATCAGGACTGTTTTGCTCGTCCTGACATTGTAAAGCCCCTTTCGCATATGAAACCTGGTCACGTATCAGGGAAAATCAACACAGGATAAATAACAGCTTTTTATTCCCACTCAGTCGCATGTTGTTGTGTCGTGTATTACGACCTGACTGCATTTACCAGGAGGTTATATGCGAGACCCAATATGATGTATAATTCATTCCAATTTCCAGCCAATGTTTTCTTTCCTTGTTGTTTTGAGTTTGGCGCTGGCTGCTTTCCAGTGGGGCAGTATGAGTATTCATATTATGTACACTACCGTTCAAAAGTTTGGGGTCACCCAGACAATTTTGTGTTTTCCATGAAAAGTCACACTTTTATTTACCACCATAAGTTGTAAAACGAATAGAAAATATAGTCAAGACATTTTTCTGGCCATTTTGAGCATTTAATCGACCCCACAAATGTGATGCTCCAGAAACTCAATCTGCTCAAAGGAAGGTCAGTTTTATAGCTTCTCTAAAGAGCTCAACTGTTTTCAGCTGTGCTAACATGATTGTACAAGGGTTTTCTAATCATCCATTAGCCTTCTGAGGCAATGAGCAAACACATTGTACCATTAGAACACTGGAGTGAGAGTTGCTGGAAATGGGCCTCTATACACCTATGGAGATATTGCACCAAAAACCAGACATTTGCAGCTAGAATAGTCATTTACCACATTAGCAATGTATAGAGTGTATTTCTGATTAGTTTAAAGTGATCTTCATTGAAAAGAACAGTGCTTTTCTTTCAAAAATAAGGACATTTCAAAGTGACCCCAAACTTTTGAACGGTAGTGTAGGTGTCAGTAGTTCTGTCGCAATATCACTGCGTCATCATTTACATCACCGTCAGCGACGTCATGACCGGTCACAACATGTTTATCCAATGGTTCCAGTTCCCACTGGAGCCATGACAAAATATTATTGTTCATGTTACTAAGTTGCCAGGGGATAGACTAGCATTTCGACTGAACCGTTTTGCTCTCATTCCCATACGACACCATTACAGCATGATAGCAGTAAATAAACAGTTTTCAGCAGATGTGGACAAAGTACCCAAGTTCATTACTTAAGTCAAAGTACAGATCCCACTGGTCAAATGTTACTCCGATACAAGTGAAAGTTGTACAGTCAAATTTTTACTTAAGTTAAAGTACTGAAGTACTTGCTTTTAAAAATACTTAAGTACATTTTCTGTCAACGCATCATTGTATTATTGCCACAACGCTTACAAAACCTAATGCCGTTACCAAAGACAGAAATGTGAATTCAGAAAATGAACGCATGCTGTGCATCATGGTGGTTTAACGTTAAGCTAGCCAGTCAGTGAAACTCCACCTGACGCTAGCAAACTCTTTTCAAACTCGAAATCATATGAGGTAGCTAACGCTACTAGAAAAGAAAGATTTCTACATTGTTTATTTGGCAAGATTATGCTAAAACATATTTCTGAAAGGACTTCAGATAAGTTAACGTTATTCATGTTAGCGTAACTCTGTTTTTACATGCTAACTAACACTGTCCAAGTTAACTAGCTATGTGTTAACGTTAGCCGTGGACAAGGCTACAGTAACTTGGTGGGCAAATCCATAGAAAGTCATTTGACTAACCAGACTGCATAGCTATTGCAACGTTATCGCTAGCTCTAAAAGCACAGACAACTTCATTACAAGCTTTCTCTTGGAATAAAACGTTTATATACCTCAATATACTTCCGCAGGTTGGACGGAGAGTTTTTGTAGGCCGTGACGTGGTTCGTTTTAGGTAAACAAAGCAAACATTTAAAACGAAACGAATCTTTAATCCTTTCAGAAAACTGAAACATGGGTTCATGGGCCATGTGTGCGTGCATTCTCCAGAAGAACCGCCTCCTTCCATTCTGCCATCAACTCATCGAGTTAAAATAACGCCGCTGAGAAATCACTGAACTTGATTTTATCCAGTCTATGGACGTAATGTGACCCTAGTGATTACTGATAGACTGTTTCAGTGTCACCTGCGAAAAAACAATCGCGTTTTAGAAAAGAAAAGAAAAAACATCCACTTTCAAAGCTGCTTCATAGTAACGAGTAATGAGGACCTTGATAGAAATGTAGTGGAGTAAAAAGTACGATATTTGTCTTACAAATGTAGTGAAGTTAGTCAGAAGTTTCCAAAAAAAAAAAATACTCAAGTACAGTACAGATACTCAAAAAATGCACTTAAGTACAGTACTCAAGTAAATGTACTTTGTTACTGTCCAACTTTGGTTTTTATTGCGTTTGCAACTCAGAAACTACGACGAAAAAAGTTCTCCTCAAGCCCAAGTTCAGCAAGGCAACATGACATCATAGCATCAACAGTAAAAAAAAAAAAGTAGCTTTCCTTTACACAAGTTTTAAACAAGTTATGTGTTATGTACTAGCACTTGCTTTAGATCAAACAGCACAGATATATAAACTAGTAAAATCTATAACATTAACCATACAGTTTGCTGATTTGAGGAGGTAAACATACACAGTACTGTGCACATGTAAGAAATGCTGTAGACCAAAAATGGCTTAAAAATAATGAAATGAAATGTTTCAACATTAAAAAAATACTATAAACAGTAATCAGTAAGCCGTAATAAATGAAACAAAGTCAATACTTGGTCTGAGACGACCCTTTGCTTTTTAAAAAAAAAAATAGCAGTCTGAGGTCCAGTGAGTGCAGTTTTATGCGGAAATGAGCTGTAGGTTTTACTGAGTGTCTTACAGAACCAGCCACAGTTCTTCTGGACGCTTTGACTGTCACACTCGCTTCTTCATTTTGCACCAAAACCCAGCAGCCTTCATTATGTTTTCTTTTTTCATCTGAAAAGTGCTCTCTTATGGAATACGCTGCTCAGACATATTACAAACATTTTTTTTTCTGTAACAATTAGTTTTGTGCTGGAAAATGAACATTTGGACTCTAAAATGTTTTTGTGTTGTTGACTCGATAATGTAGAAATCTCATCTCATCTCAATATCCCTAGCCGCTTTATCCTGTTCTACAGGGCCGCAGGCAAGCTGGAGCCTATCCCAGCTGACTACGGGCGAAAGGCGGGGTACACCCTGGACAAGTCGCCAGGTCATCACAGGGCTGACACATAGACACAGACAACCATTCACACTCACATTCACACCTACGGTCAATTTAGAGTCACCAGTTAACCTAACCTGCATGTCTTTGGACTGTGGGGGAAACCGGAGCACCCGGAGGAAACCCACGCAGACATGGGGAGAACATGCAAACTCCGCACAGAAAGGCCCTCGCCGGCCACGGGGCTCGAACCCAGACCTTCTTGCTGTGAGGCAACAGCGCTAACCACTACACCACCGTGCCGCCCTAATGTAGAAGTCATAAAATAGAAATCTATAACAAAGTTTGTATGAAAAAAAAAACCCAAGGCACTTAAGACTTTCGCACAGGACTGTATATCGCTTGCTCCATGCTGACATCGAGGTATCCATATTTTATTATATTTTTCTCACTTCATTTTTGCTCAAATGCACTGAGGTTGAAATCTTCCGACTGCTCAGTTCTGAGTTAAGTTTAACTCAGCATCCGGTCTCACATTTATCTTACTATTCTTCTAAGGACCTTCCATGGATATACAGTACTTATTAATCTAGATAAATAATGCTATGCTAGACATAAAACCCTGAGGAACCAAAAAGAAACATTCAGGCTCTTTCAGACTTTTATATAAAAGCCGCAGTTTTTGGAAAAAACAACAGCAATAATAATGGTTTCTCATGATGACCAGACAAATGTCTCCATAAGATCCAAACTGTTAGATATTCCTGTCCTTGTGAAGATCCATCCATCCATTATCCATAACCGCTTATCCTGTACCGAGTCACGGGCAAGCTGGAGCCTATCCCAGCTGACTATGGGCGAGAGGCGGGGTACACCCTGGACAAGTCGCCAGGTTATCGCAGGGCTGACACACAGAGACAAACAACCATTCACACTGACATTCACACCTACGGTCAATTTAGAGCTACCAATTAGCCTTTGGACTGTGGAGGAAACCCACGCAGACACGGGAAGAACATGCAAACTCCACACAGAAAGGCCCTCATCGGCCAGTGGACTCGAACCCAGAACCTTCTTGCTGTGAGGTGACAGTGTTATCCATCTAAGGTGGTCTGATAAAGTGGAACATTTTACCCAAACACAGAGGAAATAGGGTGTGTCAGTCAGCCCTCTTGCCCCGAACCCCTGGCTATAAGAGAGGAGAAGGCGGGCACTCTCCAGGAGGCTGCCCCTTCTTTTGACATGGGGTGATGGATGACCCCTGAGCAACCTTCTTCAGCCCTGGTGCTTTTCCTGCATAACAGTAGCCATGTAAAGAGCAGGGCCGGCCTGAGGAACAAAGCACAGCACAGGTATTTAAACGACCTCTAATGGAATCAGGAACGAAGCTCCAGTAGAAAATAACATGCCCCTCCCTCCGTCTCTAATAAGTTGCTAATGGGGGGCAGTCACTTTCCTTTTTCCCCTGTGAGTAAAGACAGATGGATAAGGAAGGTCTGCTTTGATTGACAGATTTGAGCGAAATGATCAAAGAAGAGGTGATCAAATGTAGGACTGATAATAGGTCAAAATTCCTAATACGCTGTTAGATGGGAAATGTAAAAAGTGTACATGTTGTATAGTAAGGTCTAAAAGTCTCTGTCGAGAAATCACTTATAAATTACTAAGATAGGAACACAGCCGGTGGCATGGTGGTGTAGCGGTTAGCGCTGTCTCCTCACAGCAAGAAGGTCCGGGTTCGAGCCCCGTGGCCGACAAGGGCCTTTCTGTGCGGAGTTTGCATGTTCTCCCCGTGTCCGCGTGGGTTTCCTCCGGGTGCTCCGGTTTCCCCCACAGTCCAAAGACATGCAGGTTAGGCTAACTGGTGACTCTAAATTGACCGTAGGTGTGAATGTGAGTGTGAATGGTTGTCTGTGTCTATGTGTCAGCCCTGTGATGACCTGGCGACTTGTCCAGGGTGTACCCCGCCTTTCACCCATAGTCAGCTGGGATAGGCTCCAGCTTGCCTGCGACCCTGTAGAACAGGATAAAGCGGCTAGAGATAATGAGAAATGAGGAACACAGCCTGTTACAGGCTACATACGAGTTCACAACTGATTTACAATAACTGACAATAATTATTGGCTGTTTGAATTTAAGAAGGGCGGCACGGTGGTGTAGTGGTTAGCCGCTGTCGCCTCACAGCAAGAAGGTCCAGGTTCGAGCCCCGTGGCCGACAAGGGCCTTTCTGTGCGGAGTTTGCATGTTCTCCCCGTGTCCGTGTGGGTTTCCTCCGGGTGCTCCGGTTTCCCCCACAGTCCAAAGACATGCAGGTTAGGTTAACTGGTGACTCTAAATTGACCGTAGGTGTGAATGTGAGTGTGAATGGTTGTCTGTGTCTATGTGTCAGCCCTGTGATGACCTGGCGACTTGTCCAGGGTGTACCCCGCCTTTCACCCGTAGTCAGCTGGGATAGGCTCCAGCTCGCCTGCGACCCTGTAGAACAGGATAAAGTGGCTAGAGATAATGAGATGAGATGAGATGAATTTAAGAAATAATTTCTATCGGTTTCATTATCCTGTTTGTGCAACATCATGCGAAATGAATAAAGTAAATTGCTGTGCATTTCAAACATACAATAAAGTGTGTTACATTTATTCAAATCAACTGAATTAATTGCATTTTTGTGGTTACTTCCTTCTTTTTGTTTGTTTGTCTGTTTGTTTTAAAAATTTGTGATTTACATATATCAGCAAGAAATGATTCAGTGATGTTTTGTGCTTATTTTTTTCCATAAATTATGGAATAATCTGAATCTCAGACCCAACTACTGTATACACTCATGATAATTATGCTGTGTATTTATTTCTGCTCATATATGATACAATAATATTTCTCATACATATCGTTACATCGTATTGAAAATTCAATTTCCATTTACAGCTGATCACTTTATCGACCTTATTTGCCTGACGTGGTATTATATAGTCTCAAGCTCTCATTCATTCCAGTGTCTAGGACGCTTCTCAACAAGGAAACAGGTTCATTCTGACATGGATCTTGATGCACTTGTACTTTACCCTACACCATAAAAAAAAAGCATGTCTAGGGTATTTAAATAATACTTCGGTGTCTTCTAGGAAGACATGGGTGTATATGGAGGATGCAAGAAAATACGTGTCTATTATAAAGACACTGGCGTCTATCAGTAGACACAAGACATGTCTTCGAAGTGTTACCTTTAGGGGTATTTCATTAAATAAGACACGTCTAAGCCTTTTTTATTTACAGTATAGCATTTCAGGCCAGCATTTTATTCTTGCATTTTGTACACTAGTGTACCGGTATTAATGCCTGTTTCTACAGTGCATTGAATTACAGGCTTAATGCCAGGCCTCATACACACACACACATATACACACAGTGGTATGCAAAAGTTTGGGCACCCCTGGTCAAAATTGCTGTTACTGTGAACAGTTAAGCAAGTTGAAGATGAAATGATCTCCAAAAGGCATAAAGTTAAAGATGACTCATTCCCTTTATATTTTAAGCAAAAACTATTTTTTTCATTTTCATCTTTTGCATTTTCAAAATGACAAAAAAGGAAACGGGCCCGACGCAAAAGTTTGGGCACCCTGCATGGTTAGTACCTAGTAACACCCCCTTTGGCAAGTATCACAGCTTGTAAACACTTTTTGTAGCCAGCTAATAATCTTTCAGTTCTTACCTGGGGGATTTTCACACATTCATCCTTGCAAAAGGCTTCCAGTTCTACAAGTTTCCTGGGCTGTCTTGCATGCACTGCTCTTTTGAGATCTATCCACAGATTTTCAATGATGTTTAGGTCAGGGGACTGTGAGGGCCAGGGCAAAACCTTCAGCTTGTGCGTCTTGAGGTATTCCATTGTAGATTTTGAGGTGTGTTTTGGATCATCGTCTGATTGTATTTGTATTTGTTCAGGTGTTGCTGCATAGTAGAACAGTGCACCACCACTCCAGGGTCTGCTAAATCTTTCTGAAGGTCTTTTGCAGTCAAACAGGGGTTTTTTATTCGCCTTTCTAGCAATCCAACGAGCAGTTCTTTCAGAAAGTTTTCTTCATCTTCCAGACCTCACCTTGATCTCCACTGTTTCTGTTAACTGCCATTTCTTAAGAACATTACAATCTGAGGAAACAGCTACCTGAAAACACTTTGCTACGTTCTTGTAGGCTTCTCCTGCTTTGTGAGCATCAATTATTTTATTATTCAGAATGCGAGGGAGTTGCTTAGAGGAGCCCATGGCTGTTGATTTTAGGGACAAGTTTGAAGAGTCAGAGAATTTATACAGCTTTGAAATCTGCATCATCTGACCTTTCCTAACGAAGAATTTGAACAAGCCACAGCTCAATAAGCTAATTAAGGTCTGGAACCTTAGTAAAAGTTACCTGAGAACTCAAATGTATTGGGGTGCCCAAACTTTCACATTGTGTTCCTTTTCTTTTTTTCACTCTCCAATTGTACAAAACAAAAATAATACACAAATCTTGCAGAAAACGCTGAAAAGAAATGTGTCATCTTTACCTTTATGCCTTTTGGTGATCAGTTCATCTTCTACTCATTTAACTATTCTCAGTAACACACATTTTCAGTAAGGGTGCCCAAACGTTTGCATGCCACTGTGTGTGTAACGGCCAAAGTAGAGTTCATATAGATGTGAATTACAATTTATGTTACATGGTATATATAATTTCATTTGAGTGTGTAATTTCATATAAGTAGTTTATGTCATGATTAAGATGATGAATAATATGTGACAAGGTTAAAAGAATTAGAATCAGAATTCATATGTTAAGAATTAGAACTGTCTCACGCTTCTTAAGAATTCATATGTGAAGAATTAGAACAAGAATTAGAACTGTCTCACACTTCTCAAGAATTAGAATTAGAAGTCATTCAGCTATATAAGAACGGTCTCGCGCTTCTCAGGGTAGATCTCGAGAAGCCGTGGAAGCGAACAGTTTTTCTTACCTGACACTCTGACACTCTGACTCTCTGATATTGACTCACCGACTCTCTGTATCTTAGAACCTTTGTAATAGTTAAACGAGGATTAAAGTTCAACTTTCAAGACGTTTCCAGTGGATTTATTGCAAGGCACACGGACACTGAGAGTGGAAACAGTTACTTTGGGACAGAGACTTCGTCAGCGTAAGCTATAGCACTTTTCTCAAGGTCTCACTACGAACGAGCCTCTACAATAGTAAGAAAAACTCGCTTGACATCGGATTACAAAACGCTGGAGAGGTTCGCTGAAACTGGAAAGAAGATTCATCGAGGGATTTACCGAGGGACTTCTGAACTTTCGCGATCGCGCGCTACACTCGTGGCTGGTGATTGACAAGTGGACGTGGCTGCAACGTGACTGTCGCAAGTGGAATCGGAACGAAAAACCGGACCGACGTTCAAAGCAACCATGACGGATGAAGAAGAAAAGACGGTAAGCCTTCCGAGGGAAAAACGTCAGCGTAAACCAACACAACGGTCATTGGAAAATAGTCTGCAGACAAGAATTGACTCCAGAAGAGCAAAGCTAAAGAAACTGACTGAGAAAAAAAATGAATTGCGTGAGTTGATGTATGATGATGCAAACGTGGAAAATATAACAAAGGAATTGTTAACCGAGTATGAAGAGCTGATAGAAGAATTCAGTAAGATAAATGCTGATGTCAAAGACCTGTACAGTCAACTTGGATACATAGAGAATATGAATACAGATCAAAGTAAGTGGTTTCAGCCAAGATATGATAAGCAATGCAATTTTGTGCAAGAGGTTAGATCATGGATACAGGATGCAACGCATCGCATAGAAGAGTCTGAAAGAGTGAACAATGAGGTAAATCCTGAAGATAGCATTTCAGTTACATCCAGAAAGAGTAAAAAGACCAAGTCTGTCTCTTCTGCTTCTGTAGCATCATCGGTTCGCTCTGAGCGCTTAAAAGTTGAAATGGAGAAAGCCGCTTTGTTAACCGAGACAGCTGTGTTGAAACAGAAAAGGGCTTTGGAAAAGCAGGAGCTACGGCTCAAAGCTGAAAAGGAAGAGCAGGAGCTACGGCTCAAAGCTGAAAAGGAAGAGTTGGAGTTACAAGCAAAGCTCGCTGCATCGAATGCAAGATTAGCTGTGTTAAGAAAATATGGAGGCTCAGATGTGTCAAGCGGCTCTAAAGGCAGTAGGGTGGATTCACTGAGGGCTACTCGGAGACAACATGTCAGCTGCAATAGGAGCAGTGGGGCTAGTAATGTATCTCAGCATAGCCATAGTAGTGGAATAGCTGCCGATGCAACGCCTGTTGTGCGACAAGAGCCTGTTACTTCAAAGGGCAATTCTGCAAACACAGACAACCTGGCTTCTGTCATGCAACGCCAAAATGAGATAACTGAGAGTCTAATAAAACAACAAAAGCTATCTACATTGCCTTCGCCAAATATTCCAGTTTTTAAAGGAGATCCAATGGAATACCATCTATTCATGAGAGCTTTCGAGCATCGCATAGAAAGCAAGACTGAAAACAGCAAAGATCGGCTTTATTATTTGGAACAGCACACATGTGGTCAGCCTAATGACTTAGTGCGCAGCTGTCTTCATATGGACCCTGAACGGGGCTACCCTCAAGCCAAGAAATTATTAAAGGAGCGCTTTGGTGACAAATATAAGATCTCGATGGCATACCTGGACAAGGCTTTAAATTGGCCTACTATCAAGTCAGACGACGCTAAGGCACTTGAAGCATATGCTCTGTTTCTGATCAACTGTAACAATGCAATGTCGGATCTAGAGTACTTGGATGAGATGGAGAATGCTGCAAACATGCGCACAGTTATCTCCAAGCTCCCATACAGGCTGAGGGAGAAATTCAGGAGTGTCGCCATTGACATTCAGAAGAAAGATCGGCGAACAAAGTTCCAAGACGTGGTGTCATTTGTAACCAAACAGGCTGAAATGGCAGCACACCCTGTGTTTGGTGAAATCTCAGGTCAAACAAAGCGCCAACCTGAAAAACCAGCTGGCAAGAAAACCATCATAACGCTAGCCACTGAAGCTAAAGAGCAGAGGGTAGTGAAAGATGTTGCTGGTGCCGAGAACAAGAAAGCTAAAGAGAAGAAACCAAACATGAACATGGCTTTCGTGAAACCGTGCATCTTCTGTCAGGGAGAGCATACCATGGAACAGTGCAAGAAACTTCAAAAAAAGCTGCACAAAGAAAAATTGGAATTCCTTAAGAGTAAAGGACTCTGCTACAGCTGTCTTATAGGAGGACACATGAGCAGTGCCTGTGAAGAAAAGAAGAGCTGTGAGATGTGTTCAGCTAAACACCCTACACTGTTACACATAAAGCAGAAACCTAAAGACATAACAAAAGAAGACACTTCAAGGGAGGAACCAAAAAAGGAGTCTTTACAGGAAGAACAAACTGTGGTCAGTGGATTCGTGGATGCAGGGGAAACTTGCTCTCAGATGGGGGCTGGGGGTGTAGGAACCGTCCTCGCCATTGTTCCGGTGAGAGTGAAGGCAAAGAAAGGCAACAAGGTGCTGACCTGTTATGCGTTTCTGGATCCAGGGAGCAACGCCTCCTTTTGCACTAACAAGCTAGCCAACAACCTTAACCTGCAAGGAAAAAATGTGAACATCCTACTTACTACTATGGGAGACCAAAAGACCGTCTCGTGCAAGGTGTTGCCAGACCTAGAAGTCAGCAGTCTGGAGGGGGATGACTTTGTCGGGCTCACTGGTGTGTTTACACAAAGGGCCATACCTGCTAGTCAGGAGAATATCCCAACCCAAGAGGACGTGGATAGGTGGCCACACTTACGAGGTGTACGAATTCCATTGATCAAGGCAGATATCGATCTTCTTATTGGGACTGATGTCGCAAAGGCTTTAGAGCCAAAAGAGGTAATCTGCAGCGTGAAAGATGGACCGTATGCAGTACGTACAGTCTTGGGATGGACAGTGAACGGGCCGCTGCGTGAGAACATCGGAAGCTGGTCAAAGGACGGATACCCACAGATCCAAATTAATCGGATATCGGTGGCTCGACTTGAAGAATTGTGGACCCAGGAATTCAAATATGATTTTCCCGAGAATGCTCAAGGAGAGCAGCTTGAGATGTCAAAGGAAGATCAACTGTTTATGGACAGAGTCACTACATCCACAAAACTGGTTGACGGTCACTACTCTATCGGATTGCCATTGAAGAACAAAGATGTGAAAATGCCTAACAATAGAGCAATGACAGAGCAACGAGCACTCAACATGAAAAAGAAGCTTCAGAGAAACCAGACGTTCCGAGAGGAATACGTCAGCTTCATGAACCAGGTCATAACCAAGGGATACGCCGTCAAGGTCCCAGACGAAGAGCTTAACAGGAGTGATGGAAAGGTGTGGTTTATTCCACATCATGCTGTCTACCACCCCAAGAAGCATAAACTTCGAGTGGTATTCGACTGCGGTGCTTCATATCAGGGAACCACACTTAACGAGCAACTACTGCAAGGGCCTGACATGACAAGCAGTCTGGTTGGAGTCTTAACACGATTTCGTCAGGAGCCAATCGCAGTTATGGCAGATGTGGAGGCCATGTTCCACCAGGTCAAGGTCCCATCTGAAGACGCAGACCTTCTCAGGTTTTTATGGTGGCCTGACGGGGATATCTCAAAGGAGCTGCAGGAGTACAGAATGGAGGTACACTTGTTCGGAGCCACCTCTTCACCCAGCTGTGCGAACTATGCGCTGAGAAGATGTGCCGAGGACAACAGGAGTACTTTTGATGCAGCAGCTGTGGAGACAGTGTTGAACAATTTTTACGTCGATGATTGTCTAAAATCAGTTAACTCAGAACAGGAAGCGATCAAGCTACTCCACGACTTGACGGCCATTTGTCAAACAGGAGGCTTTAGACTGACAAAATGGACGACCAACAGTCGAAACGTGCTGTTAACCATTCCGCTTGAGGACCGAGCAACAGAAGTCAAAGATCTTGATCTCGACCAGGACTCACTCGCCATCAAGAGAGCCTTGGGAGTACAATGGTGCATCCGGTCAGATCATTTCAAGTTTCAGGTGAACATCGAGCAGAAGCCTTTTACCAGGAGAGGAATCCTGTCTACAATGAGCTCTGTCTATGATCCACTAGGAATGTTGTCACCAGTCATACTACCTGCTAGAAACATCTTGCAAGAATTGTGTAGACTAAGAACAGCCTGGGATGACACTGTGCCAGAACACCTCGCACAACAATGGACCAAGTGGACTGAAGAACTCCAACAGCTCACTGACTTTCGAGTAACACGATGCTTTAAGCCACCTGGATTTGGCAAAACTGTGCAAGCTCAACTGCATCATTTTTGTGACGCATGTGAAATAGGCTATGGTACTGTCACGTACTTAGTCCAGAAGAATAGCAGCAACCAAGTACACTGTTCATTCGTCTTGGGGAAGGCGAGGGTCGCCCCTCTGAAACCAACTACCATCCCGCGGTTGGAGCTGACGGCGGCTGCCTTAGCTGTGAAGGTGGATGTCATGCTGAAGAAAGAGCTTCAGTTGCCGCTATCAGATTCCAAGTTTTGGACAGACAGTACTGCCGTACTCAAGTACATAGCCAATGAGAACATCAGATTTAAAACATTTGTGGCAAACAGGATCGCCACAATTCTGCAAGCATCAAAGGTGCATCAATGGAGCTATGTCAACACTCAGTTGAATCCTGCCGATTATGCCTCGAGGGGTCAAAGGGTGAACGCCTTCATGAGGAATGACGTCTGGATTGCTGGTCCCAGCTTCCTCAGTAAACCAGAAAGGGAGTGGCCAGACGAACCCAATCACCTAGAAGAGCTCACGGCTGAGGACCCTGAGGTGAAGAAAGGCGTGCTGGTTAACGCTACCACAGTAGAAAGCACTGATGCAATGCAGCAGCTAATCCAATACTACTCTTCATGGGTACGTCTCAAGAAGGCTGTGGCGTGGTTCACGCAACTCAAGCGAACCCTGGTGAACCTGTCTAGGAAGAGAAAAGAGTTGAAAGGATTGTACAGGGACGAACAACAGCTGAACAAAGAGATGTTGAGCTACAAAAAGGGTCTCAAACATACGTACTTGACTGTGGATGACCTGCAAAAAGCAGAGATCGCTATTATTAGCCATTGTCAAAACGATAACTTCCAAGAGGAAATATCTGCTCTTCGGAGAAAGGACTCCATTAAGAAGAGTAGTCGAATCTTCAGACTCAGTCCGCAACTGGAAGAGGGAATCCTTCGCGTTGGAGGGAGGCTCAGTCGAGCATCCATGCCAGCAGAAGCCAAGCATCCAATGATCATCCCTAAGAACCATCACGTGGCGGACTTGATTCTCCAGGATGCGCACGAGCGTTTAGGACACAGTGGACGTAATCATGTCTTGTCTCACACACACCAAAGGTACTGGATCATTGACGCTCCCTCATCAATCAGAAGAATGCTGTCTCGGTGTATTACCTGTCGAAAACAACATGGTGCATCAGGCACACAAATGATGGCAGACCTACCAAGAAACAGAGTTCTACCAAATGAACCACCCTTTACCAGAACTGGTGTGGATCTATTCGGGCCATTCAGCGTCAAGCGGGGAAGAGTGTCTGTAAAAAGATATGGGGTGATATTCACCTGCCTTGCATGTCGTGCGGTCCACATAGAAATGGCAACATCATTGGAAACCGACTCCTTTATTCAAGCTCTGCGGCGCTTCATTGCGAGAAGGGGTCAAGTGAAGGAAATGAGATCCGACAAAGGGACCAACTTCGTTGGAGCCGACCATGAGCTGAGAAAGGCAATAAAGGCATGGAATACTTCACAAATCGAGAACAGCTTGCTCCAACGTGACATCACTTGGTTATTCAATCCACCATCTGGATCCCACCACGGAGGGGTGTGGGAAAGAATCATCCGCTCCATCAGGAAGATCATGGATGCCACTTTGAGAGAACAAAGCTTGGACGAGGAAGGTCTTCAAACGTTCTTCTGTGAATGTGAAGCCATCTTGAATAGTAGGCCTATCACTACGCCTTCTAATGACATTAATGACTTGGAAGCCCTTACCCCACAGCACTTACTCTTGCTCAAGACTAACCCCAACCTACCACCGGGTGTCTTTGATAAGGATGATACTTACGCACGCAAGAGATGGAGGCAAGTCCAATACATGAGTGATCTGTTCTGGAAACGCTGGACCAAAGAATATCTGCCTCAACTCCAGAAAAGACAGAAATGGAACAGTCCAGCGCGCAACTTCATCCCGGGAGATATAGTCCTGATCGTCGATGAATCAGCCCCTAGAGGATCATGGCTAATGGGAAGAATCGTGAAGACTGTGGAGGACGAACATGGAGTCGTCCGCAAGGTTCGAGTCAAGACGAAGATGAATGAACTTGAGCGGCCGATCACCAAACTCTGCCTGCTTCAAGAAGCAGAATGAAAAGGACTGTTAAGTACATTCAATGTTGTAATTGTTTCTAGGATAGAAAGCAATTAGGGGCCGGGTATGTAACGGCCAAAGTAGAGTTCATATAGATGTGAATTACAATTTATGTTACATGGTATATATAATTTCATTTGAGTGTGTAATTTCATATAAGTAGTTTATGTCATGATTAAGATGATGAATAATATGTGACAAGGTTAAAAGAATTAGAATCAGAATTCATATGTTAAGAATTAGAACTGTCTCACGCTTCTTAAGAATTCATATGTGAAGAATTAGAACAAGAATTAGAACTGTCTCACACTTCTCAAGAATTAGAATTAGAAGTCATTCAGCTATATAAGAACGGTCTCGCGCTTCTCAGGGTAGATCTCGAGAAGCCGTGGAAGCGAACAGTTTTTCTTACCTGACACTCTGACACTCTGACTCTCTGATATTGACTCACCGACTCTCTGTATCTTAGAACCTTTGTAATAGTT
The DNA here is from genome assembly GCF_027579695.1 of Neoarius graeffei. NCBI lineage: Eukaryota > Metazoa > Chordata > Actinopteri > Siluriformes > Ariidae > Neoarius > Neoarius graeffei. The sequence continues at coordinate 24,251,587 of NC_083575.1, read as the reverse complement.
AAACGAGGATTAAAGTTCAACTTTCAAGACGTTTCCAGTGGATTTATTGCAAGGCACACGGACACTGAGAGTGGAAACAGTTACTTTGGGACAGAGACTTCGTCAGCGTAAGCTATAGCACTTTTCTCAAGGTCTCACTACGAACGAGCCTCTACAATAGTAAGAAAAACTCGCTTGACATCGGATTACAAAACGCTGGAGAGGTTCGCTGAAACTGGAAAGAAGATTCATCGAGGGATTTACCGAGGGACTTCTGAACTTTCGCGATCGCGCGCTACACTCGTGGCTGGTGATTGACAAGTGGACGTGGCTGCAACGTGACTGTCGCAAGTGGAATCGGAACGAAAAACCGGACCGACGTTCAAAGCAACCATGACGGATGAAGAAGAAAAGACGGTAAGCCTTCCAAGGGAAAAACGTCAGCGTAAACCAACACAACGGTCATTGGAAAATAGTCTGCAGACAAGAATTGACTCCAGAAGAGCAAAGCTAAAGAAACTGACTGAGAAAAAAAATGAATTGCGTGAGTTGATGTATAATGATGCAAACGTGGAAAATATAACAAAGGAATTGTTAACCGAGTATGAAGAGCTGATAGAAGAATTCAGTAAGATAAATGCTGATGTCAAAGACCTGTACAGTCAACTTGGATACATAGAGAATATGAATACAGATCAAAGTAAGTGGTTTCAGCCAAGATATGATAAGCAATGCAATTTTGTGCAAGAGGTTAGATCATGGATACAGGATGCAACGCATCGCATAGAAGAGTCTGAAAGAGTGAACAATGAGGTAAATCCTGAAGATAGCATTTCAGTTACATCCAGAAAGAGTAAAAAGACCAAGTCTGTCTCTTCTGCTTCTGTAGCATCATCGGTTCGCTCTGAGCGCTTAAAAGTTGAAATGGAGAAAGCCGCTTTGTTAACCGAGACAGCTGTGTTGAAACAGAAAAGGGCTTTGGAAAAGCAGGAGCTACGGCTCAAAGCTGAAAAGGAAGAGCAGGAGCTACGGCTCAAAGCTGAAAAGGAAGAGTTGGAGTTACAAGCAAAGCTCGCTGCATCGAATGCAAGATTAGCTGTGTTAAGAAAATATGGAGGCTCAGATGTGTCAAGCGGCTCTAAAGGCAGTAGGGTGGATTCACTGAGGGCTACTCGGAGACAACATGTCAGCTGCAATAGGAGCAGTGGGGCTAGTAATGTATCTCAGCATAGCCATAGTAGTGGAATAGCTGCCGATGCAACGCCTGTTGTGCGACAAGAGCCTGTTACTTCAAAGGGCAATTCTGCAAACACAGACAACCTGGCTTCTGTCATGCAACGCCAAAATGAGATAACTGAGAGTCTAATAAAACAACAAAAGCTATCTACATTGCCTTCGCCAAATATTCCAGTTTTTAAAGGAGATCCAATGGAATACCATCTATTCATGAGAGCTTTCGAGCATCGCATAGAAAGCAAGACTGAAAACAGCAAAGATCGGCTTTATTATTTGGAACAGCACACATGTGGTCAGCCTAATGACTTAGTGCGCAGCTGTCTTCATATGGACCCTGAACGGGGCTACCCTCAAGCCAAGAAATTATTAAAGGAGCGCTTTGGTGACAAATATAAGATCTCGATGGCATACCTGGACAAGGCTTTAAATTGGCCTACTATCAAGTCAGACGACGCTAAGGCACTTGAAGCATATGCTCTGTTTCTGATCAACTGTAACAATGCAATGTCGGATCTAGAGTACTTGGATGAGATGGAGAATGCTGCAAACATGCGCACAGTTATCTCCAAGCTCCCATACAGGCTGAGGGAGAAATTCAGGAGTGTCGCCATTGACATTCAGAAGAAAGATCGGCGAACAAAGTTCCAAGACGTGGTGTCATTTGTAACCAAACAGGCTGAAATGGCAGCACACCCTGTGTTTGGTGAAATCTCAGGTCAAACAAAGCGCCAACCTGAAAAACCAGCTGGCAAGAAAACCATCATAACGCTAGCCACTGAAGCTAAAGAGCAGAGGGTAGTGAAAGATGTTGCTGGTGCCGAGAACAAGAAAGCTAAAGAGAAGAAACCAAACATGAACATGGCTTTCGTGAAACCGTGCATCTTCTGTCAGGGAGAGCATACCATGGAACAGTGCAAGAAACTTCAAAAAAAGCTGCACAAAGAAAAATTGGAATTCCTTAAGAGTAAAGGACTCTGCTACAGCTGTCTTATAGGAGGACACATGAGCAGTGCCTGTGAAGAAAAGAAGAGCTGTGAGATGTGTTCAGCTAAACACCCTACACTGTTACACATAAAGCAGAAACCTAAAGACATAACAAAAGAAGACACTTCAAGGGAGGAACCAAAAAAGGAGTCTTTACAGGAAGAACAAACTGTGGTCAGTGGATTCGTGGATGCAGGGGAAACTTGCTCTCAGATGGGGGCTGGGGGTGTAGGAACCGTCCTCGCCATTGTTCCGGTGAGAGTGAAGGCAAAGAAAGGCAACAAGGTGCTGACCTGTTATGCGTTTCTGGATCCAGGGAGCAACGCCTCCTTTTGCACTAACAAGCTAGCCAACAACCTTAACCTGCAAGGAAAAAATGTGAACATCCTACTTACTACTATGGGAGACCAAAAGACCGTCTCGTGCAAGGTGTTGCCAGACCTAGAAGTCAGCAGTCTGGAGGGGGATGACTTTGTCGGGCTCACTGGTGTGTTTACACAAAGGGCCATACCTGCTAGTCAGGAGAATATCCCAACCCAAGAGGACGTGGATAGGTGGCCACACTTACGAGGTGTACGAATTCCATTGATCAAGGCAGATATCGATCTTCTTATTGGGACTGATGTCGCAAAGGCTTTAGAGCCAAAAGAGGTAATCTGCAGCGTGAAAGATGGACCGTATGCAGTACGTACAGTCTTGGGATGGACAGTGAACGGGCCGCTGCGTGAGAACATCGGAAGCTGGTCAAAGGACGGATACCCACAGATCCAAATTAATCGGATATCGGTGGCTCGACTTGAAGAATTGTGGACCCAGCAATTCAAATATGATTTTCCCGAGAATGCTCAAGGAGAGCAGCTTGAGATGTCAAAGGAAGATCAACTGTTTATGGACAGAGTCACTACATCCACAAAACTGGTTGACGGTCACTACTCTATCGGATTGCCATTGAAGAACAAAGATGTGAAAATGCCTAACAATAGAGCAATGACAGAGCAACGAGCACTCAACATGAAAAAGAAGCTTCAGAGAAGCCAGACGTTCCGAGAGGAATACGTCAGCTTCATGAACCAGGTCATAACCAAGGGATACGCCGTCAAGGTCCCAGACGAAGAGCTTAACAGGAGTGATGGAAAGGTGTGGTTTATTCCACATCATGCTGTCTACCACCCCAAGAAGCATAAACTTCGAGTGGTATTCGACTGCGGTGCTTCATATCAGGGAACCACACTTAACGAGCAACTACTGCAAGGGCCTGACATGACAAGCAGTCTGGTTGGAGTCTTAACACGATTTCGTCAGGAGCCAATCGCAGTTATGGCAGATGTGGAGGCCATGTTCCACCAGGTCAAGGTCCCATCTGAAGACGCAGACCTTCTCAGGTTTTTATGGTGGCCTGACGGGGATATCTCAAAGGAGCTGCAGGAGTACAGAATGGAGGTACACTTGTTCGGAGCCACCTCTTCACCCAGCTGTGCGAACTATGCGCTGAGAAGATGTGCCGAGGACAACAGGAGTACTTTTGATGCAGCAGCTGTGGAGACAGTGTTGAACAATTTTTACGTCGATGATTGTCTAAAATCAGTTAACTCAGAACAGGAAGCGATCAAGCTACTCCACGACTTGACGGCCATTTGTCAAACAGGAGGCTTTAGACTGACAAAATGGACGACCAACAGTCGAAACGTGCTGTTAACCATTCCGCTTGAGGACCGAGCAACAGAAGTCAAAGATCTTGATCTCGACCAGGACTCACTCGCCATCAAGAGAGCCTTGGGAGTACAATGGTGCATCCGGTCAGATCATTTCAAGTTTCAGGTGAACATCGAGCAGAAGCCTTTTACCAGGAGAGGAATCCTGTCTACAATGAGCTCTGTCTATGATCCACTAGGAATGTTGTCACCAGTCATACTACCTGCTAGAAACATCTTGCAAGAATTGTGTAGACTAAGAACAGCCTGGGATGACACTGTGCCAGAACACCTCGCACAACAATGGACCAAGTGGACTGAAGAACTCCAACAGCTCACTGACTTTCGAGTAACACGATGCTTTAAGCCACCTGGATTTGGCAAAACTGTGCAAGCTCAACTGCATCATTTTTGTGACGCATGTGAAATAGGCTATGGTACTGTCACGTACTTAGTCCAGAAGAATAGCAGCAACCAAGTACACTGTTCATTCGTCTTGGGGAAGGCGAGGGTCGCCCCTCTGAAACCAACTACCATCCCGCGGTTGGAGCTGACGGCGGCTGCCTTAGCTGTGAAGGTGGATGTCATGCTGAAGAAAGAGCTTCAGTTGCCGCTATCAGATTCCAAGTTTTGGACAGACAGTACTGCCGTACTCAAGTACATAGCCAATGAGAACATCAGATTTAAAACATTTGTGGCAAACAGGATCGCCACAATTCTGCAAGCATCAAAGGTGCATCAATGGAGCTATGTCAACACTCAGTTGAATCCTGCCGATTATGCCTCGAGGGGTCAAAGGGTGAACGCCTTCATGAGGAATGACGTCTGGATTGCTGGTCCCAGCTTCCTCAGTAAACCAGAAAGGGAGTGGCCAGACGAACCCAATCACCTAGAAGAGCTCACGGCTGAGGACCCTGAGGTGAAGAAAGGCGTGCTGGTTAACGCTACCACAGTAGAAAGCACTGATGCAATGCAGCAGCTAATCCAATACTACTCTTCATGGGTACGTCTCAAGAAGGCTGTGGCGTGGTTCACGCAACTCAAGCGAACCCTGGTGAACCTGTCTAGGAAGAGAAAAGAGTTGAAAGGATTGTACAGGGACGAACAACAGCTGAACAAAGAGATGTTGAGCTACAAAAAGGGTCTCAAACATACGTACTTGACTGTGGATGACCTGCAAAAAGCAGAGATCGCTATTATTAGCCATTGTCAAAACGATAACTTCCAAGAGGAAATATCTGCTCTTCGGAGAAAGGACTCCATTAAGAAGAGTAGTCGAATCTTCAGACTCAGTCCGCAACTGGAAGAGGGAATCCTTCGCGTTGGAGGGAGGCTCAGTCGAGCATCCATGCCAGCAGAAGCCAAGCATCCAATGATCATCCCTAAGAACCATCACGTGGCGGACTTGATTCTCCAGGATGCGCACGAGCGTTTAGGACACAGTGGACGTAATCATGTCTTGTCTCACACACACCAAAGGTACTGGATCATTGACGCTCCCTCATCAATCAGAAGAATGCTGTCTCGGTGTATTACCTGTCGAAAACAACATGGTGCATCAGGCACACAAATGATGGCAGACCTACCAAGAAACAGAGTTCTACCAAATGAACCACCCTTTACCAGAACTGGTGTGGATCTATTCGGGCCATTCAGCGTCAAGCGGGGAAGAGTGTCTGTAAAAAGATATGGGGTGATATTCACCTGCCTTGCATGTCGTGCGGTCCACATAGAAATGGCAACATCATTGGAAACCGACTCCTTTATTCAAGCTCTGCGGCGCTTCATTGCGAGAAGGGGTCAAGTGAAGGAAATGAGATCCGACAAAGGGACCAACTTCGTTGGAGCCGACCATGAGCTGAGAAAGGCAATAAAGGCATGGAATACTTCACAAATCGAGAACAGCTTGCTCCAACGTGACATCACTTGGTTATTCAATCCACCATCTGGATCCCACCACGGAGGGGTGTGGGAAAGAATCATCCGCTCCATCAGGAAGATCATGGATGCCACTTTGAGAGAACAAAGCTTGGACGAGGAAGGTCTTCAAACGTTCTTCTGTGAATGTGAAGCCATCTTGAATAGTAGGCCTATCACTACGCCTTCTAATGACATTAATGACTTGGAAGCCCTTACCCCACAGCACTTACTCTTGCTCAAGACTAACCCCAACCTACCACCGGGTGTCTTTGATAAGGATGATACTTACGCACGCAAGAGATGGAGGCAAGTCCAATACATGAGTGATCTGTTCTGGAAACGCTGGACCAAAGAATATCTGCCTCAACTCCAGAAAAGACAGAAATGGAACAGTCCAGCGCGCAACTTCATCCCGGGAGATATAGTCCTGATCGTCGATGAATCAGCCCCTAGAGGATCATGGCTAATGGGAAGAATCGTGAAGACTGTGGAGGACGAACATGGAGTCGTCCGCAAGGTTCGAGTCAAGACGAAGATGAATGAACTTGAGCGGCCGATCACCAAACTCTGCCTGCTTCAAGAAGCAGAATGAAAAGGACTGTTAAGTACATTCAATGTTGTAATTGTTTCTAGGATAGAAAGCAATTAGGGGCCGGGTATGTAACGGCCAAAGTAGAGTTCATATAGATGTGAATTACAATTTATGTTACATGGTATATATAATTTCATTTGAGTGTGTAATTTCATATAAGTAGTTTATGTCATGATTAAGATGATGAATAATATGTGACAAGGTTAAAAGAATTAGAATCAGAATTCATATGTTAAGAATTAGAACTGTCTCACGCTTCTTAAGAATTCATATGTGAAGAATTAGAACAAGAATTAGAACTGTCTCACACTTCTCAAGAATTAGAATTAGAAGTCATTCAGCTATATAAGAACGGTCTCGCGCTTCTCAGGGTAGATCTCGAGAAGCCGTGGAAGCGAACAGTTTTTCTTACCTGACACTCTGACACTCTGACTCTCTGATATTGACTCACCGACTCTCTGTATCTTAGAACCTTTGTAATAGTTAAACGAGGATTAAAGTTCAACTTTCAAGACGTTTCCAGTGGATTTATTGCAAGGCACACGGACACTGAGAGTGGAAACAGTTACTTTGGGACAGAGACTTCGTCAGCGTAAGCTATAGCACTTTTCTCAAGGTCTCACTACGAACGAGCCTCTACAGTGTGTGTGTGTGTGTGTGTGTATATATATATATATATATTTATATATATATATATATATATATATATATATATATATTTATATATATATATATATATATATATATATATATATATATATATGAGGGTAAGTCAAAAAGTTCTAAGACAGACGCTATAATTTCAAAATGAATTCAAAAAAGGAATACAAAGAAAGAATTCTCCGATGGAAACATTGCTTGCAGAAGTGTTTCAACTTAAATGGAGGATATGTAGAGAAATAGCTCTGTTATTTTCATAAATAAAGATTTCTTTCATTTTTCTTAGAACTTTTTGACTAACCCTTGTATATACGAGAGCTGCAAAAGTAGGTATACAGTAATGAAAACCAAAATATTCGCACAAAATGTTAGTATTAAATGAAACCTAGCACCACTATTATAATACTGGTAATACTGGAATAATCCTTACTGTATACCTACTTTTGCAGCCCCCTGTGTGTGTGTGTGTGTGTGTGTGTGTGTGTGTGTGTGTGTGTGTGTGTGTGTGTGTAGTATTCTTTTATTTATTTGTAGTATTCTTATATTCTTTGTCATACTGTATTATTCTGTGTATTGCTTGTCCTTTGTTTGCCATTTTGTTGTTTTATATATTTGTGTAGCTGTTGTAGCACTTTGGCCAAGAAAAATTTCCCCTTGGGGACAATAAAGTATACTTGATTGATTGATTGATTGATTGATTGATTGATTGATTGATTGATTGATTGATTGATTGATATCATGGATGATGCAATTATAATTTGCGAAATGGAATTGTTTGTATTTTTCCAGGGTTTAAAATTATGTATCTGGGCTGCTTTGGCATTTTTATGGTAAATCTTAAATGAATTTGAGTGTACGTATCACTAACTTAAACAGAAATCTCACATTGTGGCATGTAAACTATGTATTAAAAATAAAGCTTTGACTTCCTTTCAACTGCAGGAAAATATAAGAAACATAAAATATAGTAGGACTAGCAGTTACTCGCTACAGCTTTGAAATCTTTTATGGCTTTTTAATACGCCTGGATGTAATGGCTACTGTATGTACTGTATGTACTGTACCTTATGCTCACTGATGCAAACTTCATATTAAATCAAATGCATCGATATACTGTATTTGGATGTATCTCCATTATTGACTTCAGAATAGTTTCAATTACACCAAACATCTATAAAAAAAGAGTCGATTTCCAGACATTTATGTAAACACAGTCCGAGAATCCACACTGATCACCACTGAACCGTTTGGAGGCGTTTCAGTCTGGTCATATTCTTTCAATCACGACTGACAAGCTGGTGACTTTTCATTAATACATCAATCCACAATGTGTCCCCGAGTCCCAGCGCTAACACAACAAGGTAGCCTGCTGCACTGAGCCTTGTGACAGATGTGCGACCAAATGGCAGCGCAGTGCTGTGTGGTTTCGAACGAATGCTTGCAGAAGTGTACCATCTTGGCCTTTTGTGTTGAAAAGGATGCTCTGTGACTACAGGGGTCTACAGCACATATTCACATGCACTCTGCAATGACATTAGGCTCCAGTGGTGAGGAGGACGCTGTAATGGCTTGCTAATGGGATAATGAGGCTGCGTCGGGGACAGATGGGCCGTCCCTACCACAGGGAGCGGCGGCTCAGAACGGACGAGAGGGCTTTGAGTGACGAGAGCGACGGCTGCCAGTTTGTCGCATTTCCTCTTCCTACTGTGGAAGTGTTTTAGAGGTGTGTGTATGCATCTGCAATCAGACCGACCTCAAACTGAGCGGAACTGCAGGTGTCTGTCCAGCTGACACTGCAGAAAAATATTTCAGAAAGAATGTATCATCATGTACAGTGCAAGATCTGTACTCTTCCTGGTTTTATTCTTGAGTGCAGAGTAACTATATTTCAGCACAAATATTTCAAGAACGATTATCTGTGTCACAGTGACCAGCTGTTTGATACCAGTTCAGCATTTACCCCAACAGCAAACACAACATCTGTTCTATTTCCCATCGCAGCAGCCTGTTATTCCACCCATACCATTACACCCTCCACTGCCCTCTGAGCACAGCTACAAAACATCGCTTCAGCGCTAGCATAGCAGGGGCTGGATTTAGCAGGTTTAGTTATAGGGGAAAGGGAATCCTAATACACTTCTTCATCCAGTTTTTCTTTCAGAGAATCTGCTCATTTTGTTGACAACGATTAATTGGACTGCAAAATATTTCAGTATCTGGACTTCATTACTAGAAGTAAGTAAATTATTTCGGTGTATTTACTAGAACGGCAGCTACAATTATCGACAGTCCATAATTATCGACACCTTTTCAGATTTACCAATAAAAACAATTTTACAAAGGTGAGTTTCGGTTACAACAGTTATAATTGGTTAATTAATCAACCGGAAGACCCACCTCGCTACCCGAGGCTATCAGCACGATCGGCAATTTGAGGAAAATCCGGACGTTATCATCGCAGGTAAGCATGGTGGAAAGATCATGGACATGTTTTTACTTCTCAAATTCACCGATATTTCATGATCTTCTTGTCGAAACCTACTTTGTTTCTTACTCTTTCATTTGACAGTCGCCATTTTGTATCTAAACGCGCGTTTCAGAAGTCACGTGAGGTGTCAGTAATAGTGATCACTTTCACTGGTGTCCACCATTATCGACACGCTGTGGAATTAAGGGACATTTACAACTGTTATGGATCGATCTTTGTGTAACATTGTTGAAGTAGATGAAGTACTTTAAAAAAAAATAAAAGCGTTGTCATTTATAATATTTTTTTCTGATTCATAACAGAATGGAATGTTTATGGAGTATTTAGAATCCCATTGTAATAAATAGAATTAGACCAGAATTAAATTCCTAACATATAAAAAATTACATGCTTGAAATATTCAGATTTTTCTATTCCATTCAGAATTTTTTTTTTTTTGCAGTTTGTTGTAAATATCTACGACATATTACAAGATCAGGAGACATTTTATATTTTGGTTTGAGGAACGACATGCGACCTTTGACCTGGATGTTCATGTGGTTACAATGTCAACTGCCTGTTGACATTTATTAGTAAACTACAAAACTAGAAATTAATACAAACAACAAGAAACAATTAACAAAATGTGATCTACAAAAATACTTAGATAAAAAGTGGAACAAAAAGATTTTCTGACAGGTTAAACATTATCAGTTCATTTGTTTACAAACATTACAATTACTTCCTCATTTACATAAGCACCGACATCCAGATATTTATATAAAATATATTTTGTACTAAATATAAGTCTATGTAAAACTAATTTAAAATAAAAACTATGTTTTGTTAACTTAATACCACATACCGATTATTTTTTTGATAAATAATCATCTGGATGTCGATAATTGTGGAACGGCAGTGGCGTGCACAGACATTTTGGGGGGCAAGTGCTCTGGGGGGAAAAAAGGGCACTTTTTTGCGCATGTGGAACACCTTATTATAAAAGTCTGAGATTTAACCCTCCTCTTGTGTTCATAATCATATCAAAGTTTTGGGTATTTTTCTGTAGTTCCGTCTTTAAAAAGTCTGATAAAGTCTGAAAGTCTGATCTTCCCGTCACTGACTTGAGTCTCAAGACTGTTTATTCACAGATTTCCATGAGATCATCTTAAAATTTGTAACGAAATATACACACTCAATGGGCTCAACGGAGCTCTCCTTTATTTGCATAACGGCGTGCATACTAGCATAACGTGATATTCTTAATCATGTTATAAAAACAGGTCGGAATTGATGGAGAGTGGGGTTGCCTCAATGGTTTAGGCTACATTTAAAATGTTGTTCAGTTTGTTTCGCCATATGGAAAGGGAGCAAATAAGCTGGCAAAGGCTGCCATGTGCAGTTGTTTCTGTATGCGACGGGCTACTTCACGACAAAATAATTACAGCTTGGGCTTAGAGGGCAAACAATACATTTTCACTCAATTCATGTGTTACCTGGCTGGTGGGGCAGGGGAAGAGCTGACTGACTGCCCGATGTGTTGTCTGCGCTACGACAAGGCCGTGGCTTCCAGGACGCTATGCTGCTGCAACCTCACATTGAATGCACTGCACGCTTGTTCACGTGACAGAGCAAGAGAGACAGAGGTCCGGTGTGTGTGCGGAGGGGGCACACATCGGGACATTATTTTCACACACGCTTTTAATGCCGCGGCTTTTCTAAAAGATCATGTCGACATTGGCCTCAGTAAACTGTAAAAAAAAAAAATTCAAAAGGGCACTTTTTTGGACAGAGGGCAGAGGGGCAGGTGCTTGAGCACCACCTCGTGTCTATCTGTGCACGCCACTGAGGAACGGTTTCGATAACTGTGGACAAAGGTGTCAATAATTGTGGAACGGAGTCACGTGATCTGATACGCTAAGTAATCAGGAATCAATTCATTTTTTTTCCAGTGGAAGTTTGAGTAATTATTCATACACAATTTACATATTGAAAGTCTTTTCTACTTTTGCAACGGCCAAAAGATTGTTAAGGTGTCGATAATTGTAGCCATAGCTGTAGTATATTTTTTTGAACGTTACTCAATGTAGAAAAAGAGCAAACCAAATCGTCATTTGTGCTACACAATGGATAAGCCACCACAAAGTAGTGTGGAACAGGATGAGCGTGCCTGGCCCTACCTCAGTAAAAGGTTTAAATATGCTGGAGTAAACAATGGTGAGTATAAAATCAAGCATCTTCTTGGCCTCCCTAGCAGGCATGGACTCCATTTAATTTGAAGCTAAGTTTAGCTGAGTAATTTGCGAGCGTTAACTAATCATATTTATAGTGGTGCTTGAAAGTTTGTGAACCCTTTAGAATTTTCTATATTTCTGCATAAATATGACCTAAAACATCATCAGATTTTCACACAAGTCCTAAAAGTAGATAAAGAGAACCCAGTTAAACAAATGAGACAAAAATATTATACTTGGTCATTTATTTATTGAGGAAAATGATCCAATATTACATATGTGTGAGTGGCAAAAGTATGTGAACCTTTGCTTTCAGTATCTGGTGTGACCCCCTTGTGCAGCAATAACTGCAACTAAACGTTTCCGGTAACTGTTGATCAGTCCTGCACACCGGCTTGGAGGAATTTTAGCCCATTCCTCTGTACAGAACAGCTTCAACTCTGGGATGTTGGTGGGTTTCCTCACATGAACTGCTCGCTTCAGGTCCTTCCACAACATTTTGATTGGATTAAGGTCAGGACTTTGACTTGGCCATTCCAAAACATTCACTTTATTCTTCTTTAACCATTCTTTGTTAGAACAACTTGTGTGCTTAGGGTCATTGTCTTGCTCCATGACCCACCTTCTCTTGAGATTCAGTTCATGGACAGGTATCCTGATATTTTCCTTTAGAATTCACTGGTATAATTCAGAATTCATTGTTCCATCAATGATGGCAAGCCGTCCTGGCCCAGATGCAGCAAAACAGGCCCAAACCATGATACTACCACCACCATGTTTCACAGATGGGATAAGGTTCTTGTGCTGGAATGCAGTGTTTTCCTTTCTCCAAACATAATGCTTCTCATTTAAACTAAAAAGTTCTATTTTGGTCTCATCCATCCACAAAACATTTTTCCAATAGCCTTCTCGCTTGTCCACATGATCTTTAGCAAACTGCAGACGAGCAGCAATGTTCTTATGGAGAACAGTGGCTTTCTCCTTGCAACCCTACCATGAACACCATTGTTGTTCAGTGTTCTCCTGATGGTGGCCTCATGAACATTAACATTAGCCAATGTGAGAGAGGCCTTCAGTTGCTTAGAAGTTACCCTGGGGTCCTTTGTGACCTTGCTGACTATTACACGCCTTACTCTTGGAGTGATCTTTGTTGGTCGACCACTCCTGGGGAGGGTAACAATGGTCTTGAATTTCCTCCATTTGTACACAATCTGTCTGACTGTGGATTGGTGGAGTCCAAACTCTTTAGAGATGGTTTTGTAACCTTTTCCAGCCTGATGAGCATCAACAATGCTTTTTCTGAGGTCCTCAGGAATCTCCTTTGTTCGTGCCATGATACACTTCCACAATCATGTGTTGTGAAGATCAGACTTTGATAGATCCCTGTTCTTTAAATAAAACAGGGTGCCCACTCACACCTGATTGTCATCCCATTGATTGAAAACACCTGACTCTAATTTCACCTTCAAATTAACTGCTAATCCTAGAGGTTCACATACTTTTGCCACTCACAGATATGTAATATTGGATCATTTTCCTCAATAAATAAATGACAAAGTATGATATTTTTGTCTCATTTGTTTAACTGGGTTCTCTTTATCTACTTTTAGGACTTGTGTGAAAATCTGATGATGTTTTAGATCATATTTATGCAGAAATATAGAAAGTTCTAAAGGGTTGGCAAACTTTCAAGCACCACTATAACTCCATTTTCTTTGCTGATGATATCTTTTCCTGTTTATTTGCTAATCTTTGCCGGGTTAGACTAGCACCGATTTCTGTAGCTAACCTAACTGGCTAGGCTGCAAGTCACATTCTGTCTAATGATAAATATTGGTTTATTCATTCTCATCTCATCTCATTATCTCTAGCCGCTTCATCCTTCTACAGGGTCGCAGGCAAGCTGGAGCCTATCCCAGCTGACTATGGGTGAGAGGCGGGGTACACCCTGGACAAGTCGCCAGGTCATCACAGGGCTGACACAGAGACAAACAACCATTCACACCTACGGGCAATTTGGAGCCACCAATTAGCCTAACCTGCATGCCTTTGGGGGAAACCGGAGCACCCGGAGGAAACCCACGTGAACACGGGGAGAACATGCAAACTCCACACAGAAAACTCGTTGGCCGCTGGGCTCGAACCCAGAACCTTCTTGCTGTGAGGCGACAGTGCTAACCACTTACACCACCCTGCCGCCATCATTCTCAAGCTAGCACATGACAAACATATTTATAGAGATTGAAGGATGTTTTATTAGTAGCAATCTTTTTCATTTTTGGATGCATACGTCTACATTCAATTCAGATTTTGACACATTATCTCTACTTTCACCTAAGTATAAATTCTCAGTTTTGTTCCTGCCCTTTTTTTTTTTTTTTTTGCCCCGAGTGTATTACTACGTGTACACAGTGCCCTGTAATAGACTGCCATCCCATCTGGAGTGTGTCCCGTGTTCCTAGGAGAGGTTCTGAAACTACCAGCCACCTTGACCAAGGATAAAGCCGTTACTGAAGCTGGATGAATCCACTATTTGACATGGAAAATGTACTTTAAAATAATGTCCGATTTTTAACGCATAATGTTTTACAAGTGAAAGAATGGAATAGACCGAAATGTTCGGCTTTTGTGTTGATGTCTATCTAAACAGTTATAGATGGTGACTGGGGTGTGTGAGCAAATTTGTTTTGATGTTGTTCAATCATTATTAATTGCCTTCTGTCTATGGATCTGACATTATACTTGGGCTGGAAGAAGACAGGAGACAGATACATAATGACCCAAGTCATGTGCACAATCTCACACACACACACACACACACACACACATGTGCTCCTCCCCACAGTAATGCCTCTTTTCTGATTAGGTGAGGTCTCAGGAGAGCCATTGAGTACAAAGCGTTAACATCTGGCAGCCATTACAGCCCCAGATCAGTTGTGATTTGTCCATATGATGATTCTGGCCCAGCCAGACGCAGGGGGCTCGCGGCCTTCACCATGCCAGTGGACCACTGCTGCTGTCACTTCTGTTTTCACACCAGTGCACAGAATAGACTATAATTAGCTCTGTGGTCCTGAGGCCGCTACACACTCATCCACACATTTTCAGACTTCTTTAACAGAGACACACAGTGGTGGTCAGTGGGAACTGGTATCACTTTTATTTATAGCTTTATCCAAGATTTTTTTTTTTTTTAGTAGTAGTGCATTGAAAATAAAAGCTGTGTCATTAGCATATACCATTTCTGTCTCGCCTAAAATTCAAGAACCTATTAAACATTATGGGTTTCAAACAAAATCTTTGGAAACAATTGATGAAATGTTTCGGTATTTCCTTCTATATGTTCTTTGAAATGACAGGGACTTGCCTCTTGGTGTTTAGATGTTGGCGGTGACTGAAAAACCACCCACTGTGACCAATTTCCTCTGACACATGGCTGGCATTGATCCACTTCTGTTAAGTGACTTCCAAAAAAAAGCTTACACACTCTTGCCTATCCTTGACTTGCAAGTGACGTCAAAGCAAAATAGAAACCCGGATGATGGCCATGTTGGTGGATACCCAAACGCGGGGTCAAGCGACATTCCATACAAAACATAGTCACGCGGTTTTTAGCAACTGTCTTTGTTTTTCCACTGCTTTAAGCATTCTTTTAGCTATGCCGTATATATCTTTGTGCTGTATACGGCTGTGGGTACAACAGTACTCGTATCTGTGGCACATCCCGATTTTTTGGAATTCCATCCATGATTCGGAAAGAGGGTGAGGAAATTCTGAGGCTTAGTATGGAGAGGAGACGAGCACGGCTGAACAACATCGGCAGGGCTGATCTAACAGAGACTAAAACCAAAACAGCTCGTGTTTGCAGTAATCATTTTTATCTCAGGTAAGATTCAAAAGCTTTCTCAATAATATCATGGAAGAATTTTATTTCGTGTTGCTAATATTTTGCTGTAAAATGAGCGTTCTGTTGCCATGGTTCACTCGGTCATTGTTATAATTTTAACATGTGTATTACTATTTCGCTTCTAGGAGCGCCAGCAAAATTATACGATAGAAGCAATCCAGACTGGGCACCCACTCAGAACATGGGCTGTGTTTTGTCCAAGGACGGACTTGATTCTTCAGCAGCCAAACCAGATAGAACGCGATATCTGGGTACTTGATGGTCGGTAGAAGCGTCTTACCTTCAGAAAAGTCTGACTTTTTTAAATAATATGGGTCAAAATCACACATATCTATCATATCTTTGTATCAACTCTTCACTCGAGCATTCAAATACTGAGAAATATAATACTGAGAAAATTCAGCACTGTTTACAGACACGCTTTCAGCGGCTGCCGTCCTAGTTGCTTCGTATATCCACCATCATGGCAGACGCTCATGAGCACATTAGCACATTTTGATCACGTGGTTGCAAGTCATCTATAGTGAACGCGTCTCCTCCAAAAGAGCATTACTGTAATGTAATGTCAAATATATGACAGATATACAACTTAGTTTATCTTTAGAATAAGTTCAAGTGTTTGTACGGTACGTATAGCTGTAGTGTTTCTGAAAGCACAAATCTCCGAACAGCTAAACCTTTTTTTTTTTTTTACAACATAAAATAAAACATTTTAAGGGCTTGAATTACACGAAATAAACTTAAAGACTAAAGGTTGGAAATCAAAAACGTTCGCATGTATGAGTTGAACGTATAAGACAAGAAGTTGAACAGTGAAGGCTATTCTCATGTTACTGTCAAGTGCATTACAATAGAAGATGTACAAGCGTAAGAGTTCCCAATTTATCTAATAACTAACTAAGCTAGAACATAACTGAGGTTCCATCATTCACTCTTATTCTGGGTCATTCAGTCGGTCTTTACTCGCAAACAACTACTTTTACCATTTAAGAACTGTCTTCAGTGTGACTCAGTGATTGCTTCTGGCAGATAAAAGTGTATATCATATCCCATCTCCTTCCTCTCTTAATTTAGCTCCACCACTAGCACCTCTTCAACTATCGTCACAATAACTAGATCTCTTTTTTTTCTTTTTTTTTGGGGGGGGTTAACTAAAGGGCCCCTTAATTTTATATATATATATATATATATATATATATACACTCACCGGCCACTTTAATAGTAATAGGAACTTGTTCTTGATTCTAAGATTCCTGTTCTTGGTGTGGAACCCAGTGTGTTCTTCTGCTGCTGCATGCTGAGATGCTTTTCTGCTCACCACGGTTGTAAAGAGTTGCTATGAGGGAGTTGCTATATCCTTCCTGGAAGCTCGAACCAATCTGTCCATCTTCCTCTGACCTCTCTTATCTCATCTCATTATCTCTAGCCGCTTTATCCTTCTACAGGGTCGCAGGCAAGCTGGAGCCTATCCTATTCACACTCACATTCACACCTACGGGCGAAAGGCGGGGTACACCCTGAACAAGTCGCCAGGTCATCACAGGGCTGACACATAGACACAGACAACCATTCACACTCACATTCACACCTACGGTCAATTTAGAGTCACCAGTTAACCTAACCTGCATGTCTTTGGACTGTGGGGGAAACCGGAGCACCCGGAGGAAACCCACGCGGACACGGGGAGAACATGCAAACTCCGCACAGAAAGGCCCTCGCCGGCCACGGGGCTCGAACCCAGGACCTTCTTGCTGTGAGGCGACAGCGCTAACCACTACACCACCGTGCAGCCACCTCTCTTATCAACAAGGCATTTGTTTCCACCCACAGAACTGTCGCTCGCTCACTCAGTGTTTTTTGTTTTTCGCACCATTCAGAGTAAACTCTAGAGACTGTTGTGTGTGAAAACCCCAGGAGATCAGCAGTTTCTGAAAATACTCAGAAACCAGTCCATCTGGCTCAAACCAATACCCACAGTGCCACAGTGAAAGTCACACTTTGAGATCACAATTTTTCTCATTCTGATGTTCGAAGTGAACATTAACTGAAGCTCTGGATTTGTATCTGTATGATTTTACGCATCGTGCCGCTGTCAAAGGATCGGCTGATTAGAGAACTGCATGAAACAGCAGGTGGATGAGTGTTCCTAATAAAGTGGCCAGTGTGTGTAGATATATATTACTGGGCAAACTTAGTTATAGATTTCTATTTTATGTCGTCTACATTATCGAGTCAGTACAACGTTTGTTTTCCAGCACAAAATCAAATGTTACAGGAAAAAAAAAGTTTGTATCTGAGCAGCATATTCCATGCGAGAGCACTTTTCAGATTAAAAAAGAAAGCATAATGAAGGCTGCTGGGTTTTGGTGCAAAATCAAGAAGCAAGTGTGACAGTCAAAGTGTCCAGAAGAACTGTGGCTGGTTCTGTAAGATGCTCAGTAAAACCTACAGCTCATTTCCGCATAAAATTGCACTCATTGTACCTGAGACTACTATTTTTTCTAAAGCAGACGGTTGTCTCAGACCAAATATTGACTTTGTTTCATTTATTACTGTTTACTACGTTTTATAGCCTTGTAATTTTATGTAGACACATTTAATTTCATTATTTTTAAGCCATTTTTGTTCTACAGCATTTCTTTACATGTGCCTAAGACTTTTGCTGAGTACTGTATATATAAATATCACCTGGGAATTAAAAACATTGGAGAAGGTTTTTTTTTTTTTGCCGTCCTGTGTCTATTTGGTCTAAGACAGCTTATTACAGTTAAGGCCAGTCTTCTGGGTCCTTATGCCAGCAGATCCTGATTACTAACAAAGACCTACAGACATCAAGCAAAAATCCTTCCGTTGTCTCTCTGTATATCTGTCTGGAATGATCTTCTGTCCTTTCACCACCAAAAGGACTGCATGATTATGGGCTTTAAAAACCACTCTGGTAATTCAGGGGTGGGTAAGTCACATATGGCGAGCAAGATAGCGAAATGCACTCAGGGAAGCAAACAGGTTTACGATTATTATTATGATTATTATCCTCAACCAAGAAAGTTTCTCGTGTAGCACATCATGTTTGCAGCCTCAATAAAAAGTCAGTAAGGTTTTGGCCATGGGTTCAGATTTTGTGTTCTGTCTTCATATTGCATGTAAAATATATCAATCAAATCAGGCTAGAGGCTTTATTTGCGTCAAACTTTTTTTTGAATTATTTTGCATCGTTTCATTTCATCACAAACCTGTGTGTTCATGATTCTGAAAAGATCTGGTGTGTATTGAAGCATGCTGTGGGATACGGACCGGGTAACTTGTAGTCTAATTACAGCATCGAGGTGTGTCACACCACTGTGAAGTCTATCACATTTATGCATTAAAGAAGAACTGAAGGCAATTTTTTATCAAAATCCTATTTATCTCATTTTATTAAATATAGGAATGCGTTTTTGATCGCGGGCGGCATGGTGGTGTAGTGGTTAGCGCTGCCGCCTCATAGCAAGAAGGTGCGGGTTCGAGCCCCGTGGCCGCCGAGGACCTTTCTGTGTGGAGTTTGCATGTTGTCCGCGTGGGTTTCCTCCAGGTGCTCCGGTTTCCCCCAAAGACATGCAGGTTAGGTTAACTGGTGACTCTAAATTGACCGTAGGTGTGAATGGTTGTCTGTGTCAGCCCTGTGATGACCTGGCGACTTGTCCAGGGTGTACCCCGCCTTTTGCCTGTAGTCAGCTGGGATAGGCTCCAGCTTGCCTGCGACCCTGTAGAACAGGATAAAGCGGCTAGAGATAATGAGATGAGATGAGATTTTTGATTGCTATTTTGTCACTATTATAGCAAGTTGTGAGTGTTTGTAATATATCAGTCCATATGTCAAAGCAATGGCCGTAAATGAGATTCGCTGAGACCTGTGCAAGACATCGTAGGACGGAAGTAAAACGTACAGCGGAAATCGAAGCGACCGACATCTGCCAACGTTGTCAAAAGACGCACGCACCCTCTTTTAAATGCTGACGTAATCAAGTTGGAAGTTTTGTTTGTTTTGACAGCAATCAGGAAAGTTTGAAAAAAGTAGGCAGTAATCGTCATTTAAACTCGTTTTTGTGCAATATTTCGTTTGGAAAACAGTTTTCAAAATGGTGGCACTGACACCTTCACGTTTCGAAGTCTCGCACAAGTCTGGTGAAGATCGCGCGGATAAGCGACGCCCGCCGTGGACCAAACGAACTAAATTCAACATGGCTAAAAACCGAATAGGCCGATAAGTATAATATTTAATTGCAATTAGTTGCCAATACGAGTCACGATATAACGGTGGTGCAAGTGGTTAGCATGGTCGCCTCACAGCAAGAAGGTTCTGGGTTCGAGCCCAGTGGCTGGTGAGGGCCTTTCTGTGTGGAGTTTGCATGTTCTCCCTATGTCTGCGTGGGTTTCCTCCGGGTGCTCCGGTTTCCCCCACAGTTCAAAGACATGCAGGTTAGGTTAATATGGGACGGCCTTGAGCGAGGCACCTAACTCCTAACTATTCCCCGGGTGCTGTTAGCATGGTTGCCCACTGCTCTGGGTATGTGTGTGTTCACTGCTTCAGCTGGGTTAAATGCCAAGAGGAATTTCGCAAGTGTGTGATGAATAAAGTTGTGCTTTCTTTACTAAAACCGAAAACGTAATT
Organism: Neoarius graeffei; assembly: GCF_027579695.1. Taxonomy (NCBI): domain Eukaryota; kingdom Metazoa; phylum Chordata; class Actinopteri; order Siluriformes; family Ariidae; genus Neoarius; species Neoarius graeffei. Next base: position 24,231,266 of record NC_083575.1, on the reverse strand, counting down.
GAATAACACATTAATTAAGAAATAAAGCAAGTTTAAAAATGACTCCAGTTCTTTCATTAATAACAAATCAAAACTTTTGTTTTGTGAAAATCAATAAAGATCTGAGGGTTTTTTTCCTCTTCTGGTTGTTAAACTGACTTGTCCACTAGGCAACTATGAATAAAAAATGAATAGCTCATGTGCCCGAATTAGTGATTCGTCCACCCTGTGATATCATTTTATAAGTTAATTCTAGACTCTTGCAGATTAAAAAAAACGAGACGATTTTATTTCTTATTCCTTAATATCTCCTGACCATTATAACGCCCTAAAGAGATGTGAGTTCAGCACCTTCAGCAGCACTTTCGGTAATTTTGTATTGTATATTCATTTGGGGCTAAAAAGCAAGCTGGAATGATGGCTCACATCTGGTTGTATAATAATGATTAATTCTTCTTGTCCTCTTCATCTATTACAATAGGCAGTCGTAACAGTAGAAGAAGAAGAAGAAGAAGACAGCCATCTGATTTGGTTGTTTTTGAAGAATTTCCTGACACCATCCTCACTCAAGCTGTCCAAATATCACACACTGTGAGTAGTAGCAGAGGCCAGGCCATGAATCTTCTATCTTTCAGAGGACGTTTGTCCTGAGCGACATTAGCCATGGCAGCTTTGAAGCATGTGCTGGCATATGATTTAACTAAATACACTTCCCTTGATCACACCTGCTCCCCCAAACCTTTTCCATATCAGAGCAGAAGGCTGGGTGGTGTGAGGGCCTCACGTGTTGGTGGTTGACAATCAAGCACGGTTAGATTTCGGGCGATGTCGGGGCAGTAACATTCTCCTAGGGAGTCCCTTATTCACAGGCTCTGGCAGACAGACAAACACTCTGTGACAGCCATTTATGGCCAACTAGTGAACGCCATCTGTCAGACACAGTGGGAGGATATTGGGGAGCGCACACTCCTTTTGCCATTGCGGTTTTGTTTTTTGTTTTTTTTTCCAAGCCAAAGGGACATCAAACACTGACTTGGATGCTGTATTGACTGACCAATAAAAAGACTGGCTTCTCAGTTGTTCCTCTCCACAAGTTTGGCTCCAGGTTTGGTCTATTTCTAATTGATTAAGTTGTCCGGTTTGCAGTTGCATTGAAGTTGCTCCAGAAGAGCACCAATAAATTGTCCTGTAATTTACAACGTGCTAACAAATGCTTTTGGTAGCAATGAAGTCGAACTGCAGAGATTTGTTTGATTAGGCTATAAAGGCAAACCTTGCTTCCAACAGACTGATAATGGCTCTGATTATATTAAATCAGATCAAGGGAAGATGGTTGAACAAATTCCCAATAAAAATACCAGGCCTATGGAAATGAATATAGAAGGTTTACACATCACGCCACACCACACCACATCGCACCGCACCACACCACACCAGTGTGTTCCAAAAACAAGGAAGTATAGACATTTAGTGCGTTAACAGCCCAATTAGCATGCAAATGAGCGCAGACACTAATGGCTGTTGCAAAACGCTCTTATGATGGAAATATGCTTTCTGTTTTAGCTGAGCGGTGCAAACATTTGTCTATGAAATCAGCTGATGACAGGCCTCAGGCATTTTCCCCCCCGGGACGATACAAAATGGCTCCTGCACCTGCCGCCTAATGCAGGCCGGGACGCGAACCACGGTGCTAACTGGCAGGGCATAATGAACTGCATTCATCCTGTCAGAGGAGTCAATAACTTATCCCACAACTGCTTTTGTTCTGTCTGTTTCTCCTACGTGCCCCCGCACGCCCTTTTTCAGACAAAATTTATTTTCAATTGCAGCCCCCAGCGTCGGCCGGCACAAGTTGAGCTCTGACATGGTGTCGTTAGCACCCACACCCCTTTTGTTAGGGATCTTCTATGGTTCTTCTCGTAGAAAATCTCGAGTGGTTCCAGTAACAGGTGTGTCCACTGGCGAGGACTGGTCATTTGTCAATGTAAAGAATAGAAGGGGGATCCACTTAACAAAGCGCTCGCTTCTTTTTTCTTCCGAGGCCATGAGGAAATTATCCAGGAGCATTTATTTATAGCCTCATGACCCTTATGTAATTATGGCTCCACCCTAAGTATAGCCTATACATAACAGACTGCACAGTATAAATGCAGACACATATCGCTTATAGATACACTCTATTGGAGATACACAAGGGTTCTTCAGTGGTTCTTGAACAGTTAAGGGTTGTTAAGAGGGATCTACATGAAACCCTTTCTGGTAGCGAAGTAGGGTTTTTTTTTTTAAAGGGAAAAAAAGACTACTTGAGTAATTGGATTCTCCATACCAGACAGCAGACGTTCTGGTCATTTTTATGATGTGACTTGAACGTGACAGTATTTAATAACTGACATATGAATTAAATCTGAATACATAACATCACCATACTGTACAGTCATAACATGACCACTCTGTCTGGCTTAAATTCCAAGACTTGAGAAATCAGATGCAAATCAATCAGAACTAATAGGGAATTATTTGCAAGCCGTCTGCTGAGAACATATAATCATGAGAGTAATATGAAAAGGCAGGAGGGAAAAATCAGGAGTGATTAATTTGGCTATTTTTTAAGGATTCTGGACACGCTCAGGGAAGATAAACTCTGCAAAGTTTAATAAAGCAAATCATCTGCTCACTGCAGAGTCGTCGGAGCTCTACAATCCACATGGTTAATGAGGCTCCAGCAGGGGAGGATTTTTATTTAACACCAAAACTGTAATTAAGCGAAACAAATGGAGACGCACAGAGAGATACAGGGGGAAAAAGACAGACAGAGAGAGAGAGAGAAGAAGATTTGTCTAATTTACCAACAAGTCAACATGTAACCACAAGTTTCTCCTGGACCTTAATGTATGATGGTGTTTTTGTTCTTAGGTGTATTTTTTTTATTTAAAAAAAAACAACAAACAAACAAACAAATGAAAACTTAATGTAAGATTTATTCGGGTTATTTCCAAGACCACTCACAACAGTATGCGGGTATGAATTGAAACCATAATTCGCATTTGTTAGCCTGGGACAAATTTTTTTTTAAATCATAATTTGTACTAATATTCAATTTTCTCACTGCACCTCGGTTTCTGGAAAAGAGCTTCTCGATCACTAAATGACAAGGCGTCCTGCTTAACCCACTGCTCCTGAGTGATCTCCTGCATTTCGCTCTGTGATGTTTTCTTCTCCCGTTCCCATATGAACAATTAATTTGTAATCTCCACAAACACACGTTTAGCTGCTGTCTATCGGATAAGTGTGAAAGGACCCTAGAGGCTGGAGGTCCGCCTATAGAGCACCACGATGACGAAACAACACTATAGTACTCCAGCCACTAAGAGTTTTATATTATGCATCACAAAATATGATTTGAGAGCTGAAATCAGCCTGTGAACTTTTTCGTTGCATTTTTTAAAATAATAATAATAATAATAATAATAATAATAATAATAATAATAATAATAATAATGGTGTTGTGTTCTTTGTTGTTGATTAGAAGAAGAGAAGAAGAATTGCTCTTGCAACCATTATAATTATTATAATTATTCATGTTTTTTTTAATCTCATATTTCTGTTTTATTAAATTATTTTGCTAATAACTATTAACAGAATAATCAGTCTATTAGAACTCCTATGTACACAGAACACTTCTGATTTATTTATTTATTTATTTATTTTAAGCACTGGATCACTTTCCATTTGGTGATTTAAATCCTTCAGCACAGAACAGATCTACACTAAACCTCATCCCTCCTGTTATCCTCTCATTACTGCAGTTAGAAAAAAAAACAGTTATTAGTTCAGACCTTGAAGTTCTTCTGTTATGCTTCAATTTAACAAGTTAAGAGTACTAAGACCAGAAAGGTCTACAGCTTTTAACAAACCAAAGCAGAACAAAAAGATTTTTAAACTCTTAAGTGTTTTTATTGAAATTTTGTCCAGGATCAATAATAATAATAATAATAATAAATATCTCATTTATAATCAAGAATTTACAAAAATAAAGACGGCAGTAGTCTCTGGCAAAACAAAAGAAAATAAGCAACAACACCAAAAAATAAAAAAAGAACAAAACCATGCTGTAGGGATGTAAACCGCTTCCATGCAGAGAAACCGGATTAAACACATGCACGCGCGTTCACACTTAAACACGTTCAAATCAAACAAACCAACATTCAGAAACAGCAAGCGCAGGATTCGATCCTGTGACAATCCTTGTTACAAGGAACACACTGTAGTTCTGCATCAAGATGCAGCTGATTTTTCCACACCTAACCGGATTCACCATCAACAGGTGCACTACTGCGCTCAGGCTCACGACAGCAGGTCAATCTTTCGGATTATTTACAGATGCGCGCGCAAGCAATTTTTTTTTTTAATAATGCGTTCGACGAGATCCTTGTTACAAGGAGGAGTTTTCGTAGTGAGAAAAAAAAAGACAAACAATACACATCATGCAAGTTACTTTTCTGCGATCCAGCCCATATAATACAATTTACATGATGACACTGGAATATAGTCACTTCATGGCCTCCTTGTCGGAGGAAAGTCTCGTGAGTCCTGTGGACGTGATGGGCACATGTGCGGCGGGTGGCGGCACCTGGCAGATGGCACAGGGGCACGGAAGTCCTGCCCAGTGCTGGAAGCCGGTGCCAACTTGTAGCGGAGGAGTCGGTGGAGTTTTCATCAAGGACTGAGGCGCCCGGATGGAGCTGAGAGCGGGCAGTGCGGCGGACAGTGCGGCGGCGGAGGACGCTGGAGACGGTGCGAGCAGCGCGTGGTGCACCGCGGGTGCTGCCGGAACAGGCGCGTGCGCGGCACCGTGTCCTGCCGCGGCGCCGCAATGGAAAGCTGCGTGATGGCCGCCGCCGTAGATCTCTCCCACCAGTCTCTTCATCTCGTCCAGAGAGCTGGTGAGCATGAGGATGTAGTTCCGCGCCAGCAGCAGTGTGGCGATCTTGGAGAGCTTGCGCACGGACGGCCCGTGTGCGTACGGCATCACCTCGCGCAGCCCGTCCATAGCCAGGTTCAGGTCGTGCATGCGTTTGCGCTCCCGCCCGTTGATCTTCAGGCGCAGCTGCTGGATCTCCTCCTCGGTCACTTGCTTCTTCAGCTTGTATTTACCTCCGACCCCGACGCCCGCTGACGTCCGGTCCGCACCGCCGGCGCCTCGCGATAAGTGTTCGCTGCCCATCTTGGCTGTGAACTCGCTCTGGCCCGAGGACGCGGAAGTCTTACGCGTGTACATTTCATCCACGTCCGGAGAAGAGGATCTGCTCGAGCCAGAGTCCGAATTCATTTTATCACCTCGGTTCGGGTAGGGAGGCCGCCTCTCACTCTGCCTCTGCTTTCAAGTCACTCCTGTCTTGTCACCTGATTTTCTTTCCCCTGTTACCTAATATAGGCTCTCTCTCTCTCTCTCTCTCTCTTTTCCCCCCCACTTCCCTTCGTGAGTTCTGATACCGGTAACTGATAAACACACTGTCCTGAGGATGAACAACCTGCTATTAGGGGAGCGATCGCGGGACTCGAGCATTTATAGTGCGGACTGAGAGAAGCCGGAACAAAAGAAGCCCCCATTCATAAAGAGCTCGTTAGGATGACGTGCGCATTTCTCCGCGGCGCTGCGCTTTCACTGTCCCACCGACCAGAGGAGCAGCTATTCATATTCATTGTAACACCGCCGTGGGAGGGGGGTGGGGTTGGTAAGGGGGGGCACTTCAGTACTTCAGTCCAGGACCCTCTGAACACCAAAAGCTGCTTCAGCAATCCTCCTGAACACTTTTAAACTAATACCGGGGTTCAAGTTAATCAGCTCACTTCATTACAGGTTATGTATCAATTTCAATATTTATGACATGCATGAAAATAAAAATGTTTTTTGGCTGTGTGTGTGTGTGTGTGTGTGTGTGTGTGTTTGTTGTTTTTTTTTGCATATCACAAATAAAGTATGAAATATAAAATATGAACAGCCTTTTCTATTTAATTTAATTTAATTTAATAAATTAAATTGAATAAATTAATTAATAAATTAATTAATTAATTTAAGAAATAGAAAAGCTTTTTAAATTAAATTAAATGCTAATTCTTTTTTGATTAATTATTTGATATCTTTTTTAAAATTTGTATTAAAGTTTATGTATATGTTAAAATAAATAAATAAATAAATGTATTAATTAATTTAAGAAATAGAAAAGCTTTTTAAATTAAATTAAATACTAATTCTTTTTTGTTGCATATCACAAAAAGTATGAAATATAAAGTATGAACAGCCCTTTCTATTTAATTTAATTTAATAAATTAAATTGAATGAATAAATAAATAAATAAATAAATAAATGCATTTAAGAAATATAAAAGCTTCTTGAATTAAATTAAATGTTAATTCTTTTTTTGCATATCAAAAATAAAGTATGAAATATAAAATATGAACAGCCCTTTCTATTAATTTAATTTAATAAATTAAATTGAACAAATAAATAAATTAATTAATTAATTTAAGAAATAGAAAAGCTTTTTAAATTAAATTAAATACTAATTCTTTTTTATTGCATATCACAAATAAAGTATAAAATATAAAGTATGAACAGCCCTTTCTATTTAATTTAATAAATTAAATTGAATAAATAAATACATTTAAGAAATATAAAAGCTTTTTGAATTAAATTGAATTGAATTAAATTAAATGTTAATTCTTTTTTGCATATCACAAATAAGTATGAAATATAAAATATGAACAGCCATTTCTATTTAATTTAATTTAATAAATTAAATTGAATAAATAAATAAATTAATTATTTAATTTAAGAAATAGAAAAGCTTTTTAAATAAAATTAAATGCTCATTCTTTTTTGTTGCATATCACAAATAAAGTATGAAATATAAAGTATGAACAGCCCTTTCTATTTAATTTAATACATTAAATTGAATGAATAAATAAATAAATAAATAAATAAATAAATTTAAGAAATATAAAAGCTTATTAAATTAAATGTTAATTCTTTTTTTGCATATCACAAATAAAGTATGAAATATAAAGTATGAACAGCCCTTTCTATTTAATTTAATAAATTAAATTGAATAAATAAATAAATAAATAAATAAATAGGGAACTTTAAGAAATATTAAAGCTTTTTAAATTAAATGCTAATTTTTATTCTTTATTTTTGCTAAACCAGTCCAGTATATCTTTGTGTAAAAGAAATGGCTTAAATCTTAATTAACTTTTTTTTAAAGTAATGAACAGTAGGACTAATTGAAATATTTTACTCAACCTTTATTGGATCTCTTTTTTATACAGATATATAAATAATTCTCTCTTCTTGGCTCATTAGTGTTGTTTCTTTTTTTTTCATTTGTTTGTTTGCTTACTTGCTTGTTTTTTTAAAGAAAACACTAGTTCCATTCCTGATCCACTTTCTTGACATTAAAAGCAGCTATGCTATGAGATTGCATGTTTTAAGTCATTACCAGCTGAATACATTTCAAAAATATTCATGACTCAAGGAGTCTTGTCTCCAAAATAAAAACCAATTTAGCCAATTCCTAATGTTTTTTTCCACCTGTGATTAGATGATCCGGTGCACATACAGTATTCAGTCCACATCTTTCCGCATGGCTCACATGTTCCTGTGTTGAATGGTGTTGAATGAGCACCTGCAGTGTTGAGCTCAGCTCCACTCCTACAGTATTCATCGGGTCTCAGAGAAACTCTCGTGCATCTCCTGCATACTTTCTGCCCATGACTGAGGGATGGGTTACATCCAAACCCACATTACACTCTGGATGATGTGCCACTGTAGTAGGTTCCTGCAGTAACAGGTGGAGCAGATGGAGATGCACTGAACACGCTGAACTTGAGGCTGATTTGGATTTCTGTTGAAAGAAAATATATTTATTTGTGAATGTACAGTACAGTACTGTGCAAAAGTCTTATTAGGAACATGCAAAGAAATGCTGTAGAGCAAAGATGCCTTTAGAAATAATGAAATTAAATGTTTCAACATAAAAAATGCAAGGCTGTAAAGAGTAGTAAACAGTAATAAATGAAATAATGTCAGTATTTGGTGTGATGGCCCTTTGGGAAAAAAAATAGTAGTCTCAGGTACAGTGAGTGCAGTTTTATAAGGAAATGAGCTGTAGGTTTTACTGAGCATCTAAAAAAATTTAAAAAGTGGTCTCTTACAGTATATAAGATGCTGCTTTGACATACAAACATTTTTTTCTGTAACATTTAATTTTGCTGGAAAACTAATGTTTGGAAATGTAAAATGTTTTTGTACTGACTTGATAATGTAGACGTCATAAAATAAAAAATAAAAAATAAATAACATTAATATTAAAAAATAGGTTGCCTGCACATTATTATTATTATTATTATTATTAGTAGTAGTAGTAGTAGTAGTAGTAGTAGTAGTCAATGAATGAATGAATGAATGAATGAATGCCTTTCTATATTTTTTACAATCCCCAATCGTATTACTAATTAATATAATAATCATTATTACATTCTAATTAAACAGACTGACTGAGATGTGTTATTAACTTGAAATAAACCTGTGTTTAAATAAATCGATATGAATTACAACGCTTCAGTTTTAATGAAGTAAACATGCTGCTATATCGCTTCATTCGAATACAAACTGACTGTACCAAAAGACAAAATGTATTTGGGACAATATTTGTTGAACTGGACAGTAATATGCTTCCAAGTATGAAACATATATCCTGAGGCATCAATAGCCTGAATTTAAAAAAAAAAAATTAAAAAAGGACTGGAAAGCATAAGGTAATATGAATAATTATCCAGATTCCAAAGACAAAAAAGGTTTAATAGTAAGAATATTTGTCGAGGATCTACATGACCCGCATGACTAATGATAATAAACTGGTTCCATAGGAAAGATAAGCAGAGCATGGAGTAAACATTCTCAGAAGGTAGAACTAGACCAAGTATTCATATACACTTATAGATGCACAAAAACTCCTCGATCTCATCTCATCTCATCTCATCTCATCTCATCTCATCTCATCTCATCTCATCTCATCTACTTCTTGATGTTCTGAAGCAATAAAAAAAATCCTCTCCAAAAAAAAAGTGAAAATGTGTATTCAGAGTGGCATTGTAGGAGCAGAAAGGGAACCGTACCTCATAAAGGTGCTGCAATGCAAAGAAAAGCTCTGGACTTCTTTGCTCTCTCTTGGTGGCATTTGAAAGTGTAAAGCTTTGAATACCAATTGCTTGAACTGGACATATGTGAATCCCCTTTAATCCTACTAATCCTGTCCCCGAGTGTTTCTTTGTCTGTGGGGGCGACTGCATAGATCTAAGTGAAAGTGTTCCTAATCCGGCCAATGTGGAAAAATGTCTCAGTGTGTGAGATGCAGGAGGGGAGAGAAGGGACGAAAGGAGGGTGTGTGTGTGTGTATGTGTGTGTGTGTCGTGTCCGTTACAGGGATGAAGATCTATGGGGGTGTCATATACTCACTGAGAAGGAAACCCAAACAGCAGGAAGACCTTCTTTACCCCCCCCCCCCCCCCCCACACACACACACACACACACACACTCCCACCCTCCTGCAGTCTGTTGGGCCCACACGTTTTTTCCCCACAGTGCCAAGGCAGTGGCCCAAATGTCCGACTTTTTTCAAGTTTCCCCTTAGTCAGCGGTACAGTCCCAGCAGGTAGCTTCTAATGTGGCCGATCCATTCTTCAGCCCTCAGCTTTTTCATTCTCCTCATGCCCTGCGCTTCATCTCTTCTTCACGCTCCCAACTCAACCAAAACAGACCTTTAGTTTAAATCCATGCGGTGGGTCCACTTAGGAAAGGAGTTACACCAAATAATCCTTTCAGAGGAAGACACAATAACCTATGGAGGTATCCAGAAAATAATAATAATAATAATAATAATAATAATAATAATAATAATAATAATAATGATGATGATGCTTGGAAATGAACATTTTCCTCATGTTTCAGTACCATGAACCAAGACACTGATATCATCAACACAAAAGAAAATCATAATCATCAAAGATTTTCACGCTGTGCTTTCAGTCCATTAATTAAACAGCATATATTATTTCTCTCTCTCTCTCTCTCTCTCTCTCATTATCTATACACAGGACTGTGCAAAAGTCTTAAGCACGCTATATTTTTTTCATACAAACTTTGTTACAGATTTCTATTTGATGACTTCTACATTATCGAATCAGTACAACGACATTTTAGAGTCCATATGTTGGTTTTCCAGCACAAAATTAAATCTTACAGAAAAAAAAATTGTATCTGAGTCAAATATTACATGCGAGAGCACTTTTCAGATTTAAAAAGAAAGCATAATGAAGGCTGCTGGGTTTGGGGACAAAATTACGAAGCAAGTGTGACAGTCAAAGTGTCCAGAAGAACTGTAGCTGGTTCTGTAAGACGCTCAGTAAAACCTACAGCTCATTTCCTTATCAAACTGCACTCACTGGACCTGAGACTGCTATTTTTTTTAAAGCAAAGAGCCATCTCACACCAAATATTGACTTTGTTTCATTTATTACGGCTTACTGATTACTGTTTATAGTATTTTTTCAATGTTGAAACATTTCATTTCATTATTTTTAAGCCATTTTTGGTCGACAGGATGTGCCTAAGACTTTTGCACAGTATTGTGTATTACATAGACAGAAGTGTTTTACTGGGAAATACGCCACTGTGTTTTTCATATCAACTACAACCGTGACATATTTTTCAATATCTTAACTTGTGAGGAAATCGATGAGTGAGTTGTTTTGATAAATTTGGGTACTTTTTGTTTGTGAATGTGTCTATAGAATAAAAAGAAAATCACATGTTGGCCTGAAGATAAGATAAGATAAGATAAGATAAGATAAGATAAGATAAGATAAGATAAGATAAGATAAGATAAGATAAGAGAAAGAAAGAAAGAAAGAAAGAAAGAAAGAAAGAAAGAAAGAAAGAACAACTTTATTCATCACACACTTTTGAAATCCCTCTCTGCATGTAACCCATCTGAAGCAGTAAACACACACATACGTGAACAAAGAGCACACACACATACCCAGAGCAGTGGGCAGCCATGCTAACAGCACCCAGGGAGCAGTTGGGAGTTAGGTGCCTCGCTCAAGGGCACCTCAGCCCAAGGCCGTCCCATATTAACCTAACCTGCATGTCTTTGGACTGTGGGGGAAACCGGAGCACCCGGAGGAAACCCACACAGACACGGGGAAAACATGCAAACTCCACACAGAAAGGCCCTCGCCGGCCGCTGGGCTCAAACCCAGGACCTTCTTGCTATGTACTGACCACTACACCACCATGCCGCCCACACACTGAACTTCTCGTGTTGAAATACATCACGGATCTGAGTGACATATTTCCTGATATTTCACTCCGATGACATCACTCCCAGTGTTTCCTTGCTGTCAAAATGGCAAACCAGTTCAAAACTAAAATTCTTTTGATTAACTTGCGTATTTTTTGTGGATGTCCGTATAATATAAAGAATATTACACGGTGGCATGAAGATGTAAAGTTTATCTTCTCGTGTCAAAAAATATTTAATTCATGATATATACATTCACCACTCGAAGATAAACACAAACACACACATATGTAAGTAACTTCAGACAAACGGTGCGTGTCAGAGGGCAGGATTACACTGGTTTGGGTTCGAAATAATTACCTGCTCGCTCATTGGAGAATAATTTTAACACCACACCACACCTAACTGGGTACAGTTTAATAAGAGATATAATAAGAGATACCACTGAGACACGTACACTCTGACAAAATACAATCTACAACACTTAAAAGGGAATTCTTAAAGTTTCTATGTCGAAACAGAAAGTTTCTCAATCAGGAAGGGTCCCAAGGAAAGACTTAACTGTTCAAAGAACACTTGGATGATATATTTTCTTTCTGTGAAACATCTTACTTTTATCTGCATCAAACTTAGAATAAAAAAAAAATAATAATCAAAATTAACATACTATTTCAGTTTCCAGAGGTGGACAAAGTACCCAAGTTCATTACTTAAGTCAAAGTACAGATTCCACTGGTCAAATGTTATTGTGATACAAGTGAAAGTTGTCCAGTCAATTTTTTACTTAAGTTAAAGTACTGAAGTACTTGCTTTTAAAAATACTTATGTATTAAAAGTACAACCCCGATTCCAAAAAAGTTGGGACAAAGTACAAATTGTAAATAAAAACGGAATGCAATAATTTACAAATCTCAAAAACTGATATTGTATTCACAATAGAACATAGACAACATATCAAATGTCGAAAGTGAGACATTTTGAAATTTCATGCCAAATATTGGCTCATTTGAAATTTCATGACAGCAACACATCTTAAAAAAGTTGGGACAGGGGCAATAAGAGGCTGGAAAAGTTAAAGGTACAAAAAAGGAACAGCTGGAGGACCAAATTGCAACTCATTAGGTCAATTGGCAATAGGTCATTAACATGACTGGGTATAAAAAGAGCATCTTGGAGTGGCAGCAGCTCTCAGAAGTAAAGATGGGAAGAGAATCACCAATCACCCTAATTCTGCGCCAACAAATAGTAGAGCAATATCAGAAAGGAGTTCGACAGTGTAAAATTGCAAAGAGTTTGAACATATCATCATCTACAGTGCATAATCTCATCAAAAGATTCAGAGAATCTGGAAGAATCTCTGTGCGTAAGGGTCAAGGCCAGAAAACCATACTGGGTGCCCGTGATCTTCGGGCCCTTAGACGGCACTGCATCGCATACAGGCATGCTTCTGTATTGGAAATCACAAAATGGGCTCAGGAATATTTCCAGAGAACATTACTTGTGAACACAATTCACTGTGCCATCTGCCGTTACCAGCTAAAACTCTATAGTTCAAAGAAGAAGCCGTATCTAAACATGATCCAGAAGTGCAGACGTCTTCTCTGGGCCAAGGCTCATTTAAAATGAACTGTGGCAAAGTGGAAAACTGTTCTGTGGTCAGACGAATCAAAATTTGAAGTTCTTTATGGAAATCAGGGACGCCGTGTCATTCGGACTAAAGAGGAGAAGGGCGACCCAAGTTGTTATCAGCGGTCAGTTCAGAAGCCTGTATCTCTGATGGTATGGGGTTGCATTAGTGCGTGTGGCATGGGCAGCTTACACATCTGGAAAGACACCATCAATGCTGAAAGGTATATCCAGGTTCTAGAGCAACATATGCTCCCATCCAGACGATGTCTCTTTCAGGGAAGACCTTGCATTTTCCAACATGGCAATGCCAAACCACATACTGCATCAATTACAGCATCATGGCTGCGTAGAAGAAGGGTCCGGGTACTGAACTGGCCAGCCTACAGTCCAGATCTTTCACCCATAGAAAACATTTGGCGCATCATAAAATGGAAGATACGACAAAAAAGACCTAAGACAGTTGAGCAACTAGAATCCTACATTAGACAAGAATGGGTTAACATTCCTATCCCTAAACTTGAGCAACTTGTCTCCTCAGTCCCCAGACGTTTACAGACTGTTGTAAAGAGAAAAGGGGATGTCTCACAGTGGTAAACATGGCCTTGTCCCAACTTTTTTGAGATGTGGTGTTGTCATGAAATTTAAAATCACCTAATTTTTCTCTTTAAATGATACATTTTCTCAGTTTAAACATTTGATATGTCATCTATGTTCTATTCTGAATAAAATATGGAATTTTGAAACTTCCATATCATTGCATTCCGTTTTTATTTACAATTTGTACTTTGTCCCAACTTTTTTGGAATCGGGGTTGTACATTTTCTGTCAACACATTGTTGTATTATTGCCACAAAACCTAATGCCATTACCAAAGACAGAAATGTGAATTCAGAAAATGAACACATGCTGTGCCATCATGATGGTTTAATGTTAAGCTAGCTAATCAGTGAAACTCCACCTGACGCTAGCAAACACTTTTCAAACTCAAAATCATATCGGGTAGCTAACACTACTAGAAAAGAAAGATTTCTATATTCTGTTTATTTGGCAAGATTATGCTAAAACATATTTCTAAAAGCACTTCAGATAAGTTAATGTTATTCATGTTAGCGTAACTCTGTTTTTATATGCTAACTAACACTGTCCAAGTTAACTAGCTATGTGTTAGCATTAGCCAAGGACAAGGCTGTGGCAACTTGGTGGGCAAATCTATAGAAAGTCATTTGACTAACCAGACTACATAGCTATTGCAACGTTATCGCTAGCTCTAAAAGCACAGGCAACTTCACTGCAAGCTTTCTCTTGGAATAAAACGTTTATATACCTCAATATGCTTCCGCAGGTTGGACGGTGAGTTTTTGTAGGCCGTGATGTGGTTTGTTTTAGGTAAACCAAGCAAACATTTAAAACAAAATGAATCTTTAAACCTTTCAGAAAACTGAAACATGCATTCATGGGCCATGGGTACATTCATTCCCCAGAAGAACCGCCTCCTTCCATTCTACAATCAACTCATCGTGTTAAATAACGCTGCTGAGAAATCATTGAACTTGATTTTATACAGTCTATGGACGTGACGTGACCCTAGTGATTACTGACAGGCTCTCAGTGTCACCTGCGAAAAAACAATCACGTTTTAGAAAAGAAAAGTAAAAAAACATCCACTTTCAAAGCTGCTTCATAGTAACGAGTAACGAGGACCTTGATAGAAATGTAGTGGAGTGAAAAGTACGATATTTGTCTTTCAAATGTAGTGAAGTTAAAGTCAGAAGTTTAAAAAAAAATAATACTCAGGTAAAGTACAGATACTCAAGTAAATGTACTTCGTTACTTTCCACCTCTGTCAGTTTATGCAAATCAATCAAATCATCATAACAGCTAAAATAGTTATGACCAATTTCACTTTAAAATAATCCATCTAGGGCGGCACGGTGGTGTAGTGGTTAGCGCTGTCGCCTCACAGCAAGAAGGTCTGGGTTCGAGCCCTGTGGCTGGCGAGGGCCTTTCTGTGCAGAGTTTGCATGTTCTCCCTGTGTCTGCGTGTGTTTCCTCCGGGTACTCCGGTTTCCCCCACAGTCCAAAGACATGCAGGTTAGGTTAACTGGTGACTCTAAATTGACCGTAGGTGTGAGTGTGAATGGTTGTCTGTGTCTATGTGTCAGCCCTGTGATGACCTGGCGACTTGTCCAGGATGTACCCCGCCTTTCGCCCGTAGTCAGCTGGGATAGGCTCCAGCTTGTCTGCGACCCTGTAGAACAGGATAAAGCGGTTAGAGATGATGAGATAATCCATCTATCGGCCCATTGGAACAATCTCATTACATCTGAAGGTTAATAATTAAATTGAATCAGTCTCATTTGAATCGTTTTCAGTGAATCATTTTCATTGAATCAGTCTCATTTGAATCGTTTTCAGTGAATCATTTTCATTGAATCAGTCTCATATTATCATTAAATCACTCATGGAATCAGTCTCATTAATCAGTCTCATTAATTAATACCATTAATTTTGGTGCTTAATAATAAATTACCAAACAGCTAAATTATGGTATATTCCAAATTATTAGGATCACTTACCATATTACATAAATCATATGCACCTTTTAGAATTCTTTGGAGATTGGGGACTTCAGAGATATTGGAACACAAACACAGTTTCAATAATAAATGAATTTATTATAACAAAGATAAAAATGGATAATAGCAGTTGAAATATATACAAACAGTGAGATGTGTGTGTGTGAGGTGTGTGTGTGTGTGTGTGTGTGTGTGTATAAGAGAGAGAGAGGCCTTGTGTGTGTGTGGTCTACACAAGAGAATTAGCTCTGGTAGCTAACTCCACGTGTGTTTATGGGGGAGGAGTTGACCACGTGGTAAGGCCTATGGCCTAGCAAAAGAAAGAAGCTAGCGTGGGATGCTAACTGAGGTGTGTTTGTGAGGCCAGATGAGGCCTGTGACCACGTGTTCGTGTAGGCCTAGATTAACCTCGTGTGGCTAAGCTAAGACAAAGGAATGCTAGCTAAGGTGTGTTTGTGAGAGGCCACGTGTTTGTGTAGGCCTAGATTAGCCTTGTGTTTAGCTAAGGCAAAGGAAAACTAGCTAAGGTGTGTTTGTGAGAGGCCACGTGTTTGTGTAGGCCTAGATTAGCCTTGTGTTTAGCTAAGGCAGAGGAAAGCTAGCTAAGGAGGGTGTGTCACCACGTGGGGTTTGAGAACAAAGGATTTAGCTCTGGTTGCTAGCTAAAGGTGTGTTTGTGTGTGGGGGGGAGGACCGCCACATGTTAGAGACAAAAGATTAGCTCTGTGTAGCTAACTCCACATGGTGGAGGCCTTGTGATCCCTTGAGACAATACAATTAGCCCTGGAGGCTAATGTAACAAAAGAATTAGCCGTGTGTTTAGCTAAGGTGTTTGTGAGGCCTGGTGAGCTAGCTTTGGTTGCTAATTAAACAAAGAATTAGCCATATGTGGCTAGCTAAGGCCCAAGGATCCTACCTCATGGAGTTAAGACAAAAGGTGTTAATAAGGAATTAAGAGAAGTATGCAAAGCCTATCTATTAAACAATTGAGAGATTAAAACAAAAAAAAATCAATTCAACACGCTGCGTGTCTATAGTGTAACAATTAAACGTGAGTTTAAATTCACACTACTTCAATAAAAGCTAATTCCTAAGACTAGTCTTTATGCCCAAAATTTGCCAGTCTTACTTAGTATCTTGCCTCTAGCAAGATTATGAAGAGATGTTCCGAAACTTTGGAGTTTCGCCGTTGTGGAGCACGTGAGTCGCTTCCGTGAGGCACAGAGAACTTCCTGGTCCTGCTCGTGGTCGTTCGTGATGAAAAGAAAGTCTCTGATTAAACAATGTGCACAGCTTTTGAGTTAAAAAGGATCCAGTCGCTTCTTAACTTTAAAATAACTGCCTGGTTGCAGTGTTGTACGTACTTATAAGGAACAAACGAAAAACCGGTTGTAAACTGGTTTGCAAGCTGAGTTTGAAATCGCGCAATCTTAGAGTCTACCGTGGCCAAAGGTAAACAAAGAAAAGCACGAAACTCTGATTCTTGCAAGAAAGAAAAGAAAAGACGTCTTTTTGGGTTTGCTTGCGGAGCGAGTGATTCCTCCCTGTGTCCATGTTGAAATCACGGCGCCAAAAGAGGAGGAGCTAGGAGTTCCTGGGTTTCTTATGCTTTCATGGAGGATGTGACGTTGGTGATCCCGACCACACGTGACGTAGGTCAACGTGGAAGTGGGCTGATGGGAAATGTAGTTTAAAAAGAGCTGTGTGAATGTACCTACAAAGGCTATCCTGGATCTACAATGATGTGACCTCTAACTGTGCGAGATGTAATCAATCACCTGCAAATCATGTGCCCATATTTTGGGGTTGTCCATCTCTGGCTGGCTTCTGGGAAGATATTTTTAACACACTTTCAGAAATAAGCGGTACACAGATTGAACCAGAGCCCATAACAGTATTATTTGGGGTTCCTCCAACAGCACTACATCTGACCAAAATTAAAAAGGATGTGATCGCCTTTGTTACTTTGTTGGCAAGACAACAAATTTTGCTCAGACGGAAATCTCTTGCACCTCCATTCCATGCCATTTGGATTAAAGACATTTTAAGCTGCATCAAATTGGAAAAAAATCAAACACATATCGAAGGGGTCTGTGAACAAATTCTGGGCAACGTGAACCCCTTTTTTCTCTTATGTTAAGCAACTGGATCTCCCTGCAACTCCAAGTTAATTATGTTTTTGTTTTTTAATTGTCATTCCCTCAGTGTAAAAAAAAAACCTTAGAGTGTGGACGACAATGTTCATTTGATCTGGTTGACTTGTGAAATAAGTTGGTCATTTTATGCTAGTATTTTCTTTTGTTCTTTTTGTTGTTGTTTGTTTGTTTGTTTTTCTGTATTCTGTCATATTTGTTTTACACTCTGTTGTTTTATTGTTCTTAATGTTATTTCATCCACCTAATGTACAATTTACAAGTGCAGTTATTTTGTAATGCAGATTATATTAAAACTCAATAAAAAGAAGTTTTAAAAAATCCATCCATTATCCGCAACCATTTATGCATGTCTTTGGAGGAAACCCATACAAACACAGGGAGAACATGCAAACTCCACACAGAAAGGCCCCCGTCAGCCAGTGAACTCAAACCCAGAACCTTCTTGCTGTGAGGCGATAGTGCTAACCACTACACTGTGCTTTCCTCATTAAAATAAATCTGACTTAAAATTCAGTTTTAAAGGAGAACTGAAGGCAAATTTTTGAATTCAAAATTCTATTTCTCATTTTATTAAATATAGGAATGCATTTTTGATAGCTACAGTGGTGCTTGAAAGTTTGTGAAACCTTTAGAATTTTCTATATTTCTGCATAAATATGACCTAAAACATCATCAGATTTTCACACAAGTCCTAAAAGTAGATAAAGAGAACCCAGTTAAACAAATGAGACAAAAATATTATACTTGGTCATTTATTTATTGAGGAAAATGATCCAATATTACATATCTGTGGGTGGCAAAAGTATGTGAACCTTTGCTTTCAGTATCTGGTGTGACCCCCTTGTGCAGCAATAACTGCAACTAAACATTTCCGGTAACTGTTGATCAGTCCTGCACACCGGCTTGGAGGAATTTTAGCCCGTTCCTCCGTACAGAACAGCTTCAACTCTGGGATGTTGGTGGGTTTCCTCACATGAAGTGCTCGCTTCAGGTCCTTCCACAACATTTCGATTGGATTAAGGTCAGGACTTTGACTTGGCCATTCCAAAACATTAACTTTATTCTTCTTTAACCATTCTTTTAGAACGACTTGTGTGCTTAGAGTCATTCTCTTGCTGCATGACCCACCTTCTCCTGAGATTCAGTTCATGGACAGATGTCCTGACATTTTCCTTTAGGTGGATGGATGGATAGATAGATACTTTATTAATCCCAGAGGGAAATTCAAGGTATCCAGTAACATTTCCGCATTGCACAAGATCATCTCATCTCATTATCTCTAGCCGCTTTATCCTGTTCTACAGGGTCGCAGGCAAGCTGGAGCCTATCCCAGCTGACTACGGGCGAAAGGCGGGGTACACCCTGGACAAGTCGCCAGGTCATCACAGGGCTGACACATAGACACAGACAACCATTCACACTCACATTCACACCTACGGTCAATTTAGAGTCACCAGTTAAACTAACCTGCATGTCTTTGGACTGTGGGGGAAACTGGAGCACCCGGAGGAAACACACGCAGACACGGGCAGAACATGCAAACTCTGCACAGAAAGGCCCTCGCCAGCCACGGGGCTCGAATCCGGACCTTCTTGCTGTGAGGCGACAGTGCTAACCACTACACCACTGTGCAACCCCACAATATATAGTATTAAATTAATATACAAATATTAAATTAGTATATATAGCAGTATGTATAACATATAAGTAAGTAGGTACATTATAGCAGTATATAATACAACCCCGATTCCAAAAAAGTTGGGACAAAGTACAAATTGTAAATAAAAACAGAATGCAATGATGTGGAAGTTTCAAAATTCCATATTTTATTCAGAATAGAACATAGATGACATATCAAATGTTTAAACTGAGAAAATGTATCATTTAAAGAGAAAAATTAGGTGATTTTAAATTTCATGACAACACCACATTTCAAAAAAGTTGGGACAAGGCCATGTTTACCACTGTGAGACATCCCCTTTTCTCTTTACAACAGCCTGTAAACATCTGGGGACTGAGGAGACAAGTTGCTCAAGTTTAGGGATAGGAATGTTAACCCATTCTTGTCTAATGCAGGATTCTAGTTGCTCAACTGTCTTAGGTCTTTTTTGTCGTATCCTCTGTTTTATGATGCACCAAATGTTTTCTATGGGTGAAAGATCTGGACTGCAGGCTGGCCAGTTCAGTACCTGGACCCTTCTTCTACGCAGCCATGATGCTGTAATTGATGCAGTATGTGGTTTGGCATTGTCATGTTGGAAAATGCAAGGTCTTCCCTGAAAGAGACGTCATCTGGATAGGAGCATATGTTGCTCTAGAACCTGGATATACCTTTCAGCATTGATGGTGTCTTTCCAGATGTGTAAGCTGCCCACGCCACGTGCACTAATGCAACCCCATACCATCAGAGATGCAGGCTTCTGAACTGAGCACTGATAACAACTCAGGTCGTCCTTCTCCACTTTAGTCCGAATGACACGGCGTCCCTGATTTCCATAAAGAACTTCAAATTTTGATTCGTCTGACCACAGAACAGTTTTCCACTTTGCCACAGTCCATTTTAAATGAGCCTTGGCCCAGACAAGACGTTTGCGCTTCTGGATCATGTTTAGATACGGCTTCTTCTTTGAACTATAGAGTTTTAACTGACAACGGCGGATGGCACGGTGAATTGTGTTCACAGATAATGTTCTCTGGAAATATTCCTGAGCTCTTTTTGTGATTTCCAATACAGAAGCATGCCTGTATGTGATGCAGTGCCGTCTAAGGGCCCGAAGATCACGGGCACCCAGTATGGTTTTCTGGCCTTGATCCTTACGCACAGAGATTCTTCCAGATTCTGTGAATCTTTTGATGAGATTATGCACTGTAGATGATGATACCGTATGTTCAAACTCTTTGCAATTTTACACTGTCAAACTCCTTTCTGATATTGCTCCGCTATTTGTCGGCGCAGAATTAGGGGGATTGGTGATCCTCTTCCCATCTTTACTTCTGAGAGCCGCTGCCACTCCAAGATGCTCTTTTTATACCCAGTCATGTTAATGATCTATTGCCAGTTGACCTAATGAGTTGCAATTTGGTCCTCCAGCTGTTCCTTTTTTGTACCTTTAACTTTTCCAGCCTCTTATTGCCCCTGTCCCAACTTTTTTGAGATGTGTTGCTGTCATTAAATTTCAAATGAGCCAATATTTGGCATGAAATTTCAAAATGTCTCACTTCCGACATTTGATATGTTGTCTATGTTCTATTGTGAATACAATATCAGTTTTTGAGATTTGTAAATTATTGCATTCCGTTTTTATTTACAATTTGTACTTTGTCCCAACTTTTTGGGAATCGGGGTTGTAATAAAGTATATAATAAGGTAAAGTACAATATACCAGCTTATCTACAAATATCTGTATATACCCATCTATGCATATAATGTACATCTATGTAAGCAGCAGAAAAGTGCAATGGACATGAAATGAGCAGTGCAACTAGTCCTGAGTACAACAGAGTCACGGATACCCCTTTTCCACCAAATCAGTTCCAGGGCTGGTTTGGAGCCAGTGCTGGTGCTGGTTCACAACTCGTTCAACTTGCGAGCCAGCTGAGAACCAGTTTGCTTTTCCATCGCTCGCGGTGCTAAGCGGAGCCACGTCATTACGTCGCTGTATACGTCATTACGTCACTGTATACGTCAGTTACGTCGCTGTATACGGAAGTTACGGTGCTACGTTTACATAAACCTTGGCGCGAATATCAAAGCAAAAACAACACGGAAGAAGCAGCAGCAACAACAACAACAATAATAAATGACTTCGCGTTTGTACAGCTGCTGCTTCTCGTCGCTTAAAAATGGTGATCTTTCGCGGTCTTGTTATTGTTGTTGGTCTTCACAACTCCACCCCCCCGTTGACGTAAGCGGTTCTTTCCTCTGGCCCAGCAGAGAGTTGGTGTTAGCCTGGAACCAGTTTTTCTGGCCCCAGAGCCAGTTCTTTGTCAGTGGAAACAGAAAACCCGGTTCCAAACTAAGCACTGGCCCCGAACCAGCCCTGGAACTGCTTTGGTGGAAAAGGGGCAAGAGTCTTATTTTTGCTGAGCCAGGAGGAGTTGAACAGTCTAATGGCTCGAGGGACAAAAGACTTCCTGAATCTGTCCGTGGTGCAGGGCAGGGACAACAGTCTGCCACTGAACGAGCTCCTCTGCCTGATGATGGCGCCGTGCAGAGGGTGGTGAACATTGTCCATGATTGAGAGCAGTTTGCTCAGGGCCCTTCCCTCTGCCACTGATGGAATGGACTCCAGCTCAGTTCCCAGTACAGAGCCAGCTTTCCTCACCAGCCTGTCGAGCCATCCAGCATCTCTCTTCTTAATGCTGCCTCCCCAACACACTACAGCACAGAAGAGGACACTGGCTAGTGGCTACCACAGACTGGTAGAACATCAGCAGCAGTTTTCGGCAGATCCTGAAGGACCTGAGCCTCCTCAGGAAGTAGAGTCTGCTCTGACCCTTCCTGTAGAGGGTATCAGTGTTCACTCCAGTCCAGCTAGTTGTCCAGATGTACACCCAGGTATTTGTAGGTCCTGACCATCTCCACATCGAACCCCCTCAATAAAGATAAGCTGCAGAGTCAGCCTGGACCTTCTAAAATCCACAAGCATTTATTTTGTTTTGCCAATGTTCAGCTGCAGGTGGTTGGATTTACACCACAACACAAAGTCCTGTATCAGGCTCCTGTACTCCTCCTCCTGTCCATCATGAACACATCCCACAATCGCAGTATCATCCAAGAACTTCTGCATGTGGCAAGACTCCGAGTTGTATTTGAAATCTCTGATGTGTCGAGAGTGAACAGAACTGGAGAGATCACAGTCCCCTGTGGTGCTCCCATGCTGCTGATCACCGTGTCAGAAATGCCATCCCTGATCCTGACATGTTGTGGTCTCCCAGTGAGGTAGTCTGTGATCCAGGAGACCAGATGTGTGTCCACCTCCATCACCTGCAACTTGTCTCTCAGTAGAAGGGGCTGGATGGTGTTAAAGGCACTGGAGAAGTCAAAAAACATGATCCTCACTGCGCCGCTCCCCTTGTCCAGATGAGAGTGAATCCTGTGCAGAAGATAGAGGATGGCGTCATCCACTCCCACCTTCTCCTGGTACGCGAACTGCAGTGGGTCCTCAGCATGGTGGACCTGGGGTCTGAGGAGGTTCAGCAGCAGTCATTCCACGGTCTTCATCACGTGTGATGTCAAGGCAACCGGCCTGTAATCATTCAGTTCTTTTGAATGTATTTTCTTGGGAACTGGAATGAGGCACGACGTCTTCCACATGACAGGAACCCTCCTGAGGCAAAGACTCAGGTTAAAGACGTGTTGGAGGGGCTCCCCCAGTTGGGCAGCACAGGCCCTCAGCATCCTGGGACACACCTTGTTTGGGCCTGCTGCCTTCCTGGGGTGGAGTCTCCTCAGCTCTCTCCTGACTTGGTCTGCAGTGAAGATGGGGGACTGGGGGAGTGGATGTGTATTCCATCTGCGGGAGGTGTTGATGGCTCTGATGATGATGATGTTGGTGGTGGGGGTGAGGGCTGATCTGCCGGTGATGGTGACAAGGTGACAACTGCTGCAGGAGGAGGGAAGGAGGGGGCAGCAGGAGCAGGACAATCAAACCTGTTGAAGAAGTGGTTAAACTGGTTTGCCCTGTCCATGCCCCCCATCTGCTGAGCTACCATTGTTCTTCTTGCAGCCTGTGATGGTTTTCATCCCATCCCAGACCTCCTTCATGTTGTTTTCTTGCAGCTTCTGTTCCACCTTTTTCCTGTATGACTCCTTGGCCAGTTTTAGCCAGACTGTGAGTTCCCCCTTTACACACTTCAGCTCTGACCTGTCTCCGTCTTTGAATGCCCTCTTCTTTTGGTTGAGGAGGCCCTTGACTTCACTGGTAATCCAGGGCTTGTTGTTTGGAAAGCAGCATACAGTTTTTGTGGGAACAGCAACGTCCCTGCAAAAGTTCAAGTAGTCCGTTAAGCAGCGTGTCACCTCCTCAATGTCCTCCCCATGCGGGTCTAACAGTACATTCTAGTCAGTTGTCTTGAAGCAGTCCTTAAGAGTTTCCTCTGCCTCGGGAGATCAGGCCCTGAATGAACGCATGGTGGTGGGCTGCCTCAGAACCATTGGTTTGTACTGAGGCTGTAGGAGAACCAGATTATGGTCAGATCTCCCCAGCGGTGGAAGTGGGATTGCCCTGTATGCGTCCCTTACATTGGCATACAATAGGTCTATGGTCCTGTTTTTCCTAGTGGGACAGTCCACAAACTGATGAAAGGCAGGGAGAGTGGAGTCCAGAGTGACATGGTTAAAATCCCCAGAGATCGTGAAGAAAGCCTCGGGGTGTTGTGTCTGCAGCGCTGCTATGGTGGAGTGAATGACGTCACACACCACCTGCGCGTCCGCACACGGAGGAATGTAAACACAGGTGAAAATGGTGTGTGTAAACTCCTGAGGCATGTAATACAGTCGGAGACTCACTGCTAACAGTTCAATGTCCCGGCATCAGATCATCACCTTAATGTTTACGTGTCCCAGGTTGCACCGTCTGGTGTTAATAAACAGTGCGAGTCCCCCACCTTTGCGCTTGCCACTCAGCTTCGCATCCCTGTCTGCTCTCACTGTAGTGAATCCAGGTAGCTCCACATTAAAATCCTGTGTGTCGCTGTTAAGCCACTTCTCTGTGAAACACAACAAACTACACTCCCTGTAGAGCCTCTGGGTTTTCACCAGTCCTGCCAGCTCATCAGTTTTGTTGGTTAACGAGTTCACATTCCCCATAAGCACCGACGGAACTGAGGGTTTGTACCTCCACCACCCCTCCATCTTCTTAGCCTTGCACTTGGCCCCGGTTCTGCAGCCCCAGTACCTCCTCCTCAGTTCTGCAGGTATTGAGTGGACAATGCCCTCACATCCCCTCGGTCATAGGGTGAGCAGTTGTTCCCGAGTATAACCATGAAAATCTCCGCATGTTGACACCAGAAATATCCATAAGATATAACAATAATACACACCAGACGTATGTAGTTGTAAAAAGACTAAAAGAAAAATGCTAAAAAAAAGCGCTAAAGTTAAAGAAAGACGATACGGACAGAGCTACTGGAGAGGCCGCCGCTCTGCATCAGTGCAACTTGGAAAAGTTAGAGTTCACTGGTATAATTCAGAATTCATTGTTCCATCAGTGATAGCAAGCTGTCCTGGCCCAGATGCAGCAAAACAGGCCTAAACCATGATACTACCACCACCATGTTTCACAGATGGGATAAGGTTCTTATGCTGTAATGCAGTGTTTTCCTTTCTTCGAACATAATGCTTCTCATTTAAACCAAAAAGTTCTATTTTGGTCTCATCCGTCCACAAAACATTTTTCCAATAGCCTTCTGGCTTGTCCATATGATCTTTAACAAACTTCAGATGAGCAGCAATGTTATTTTTGGAGAGCAGTGGCTTTCTCCTTGCAACCCTGCCATGCACGCCATTGTTGTTCAGTGTTCTCCTGATGGTGGACTCATGAACATTAACATTAGCTAATGTGAGAGAGGCCTTCAGTTGCTTAGAAGTTACCCTAGGGTCCTTTGTGACCTCGCCGACTATTACACTCCTTGCTCTTGGAGTGATCTTTGTTGGTTGACCACTCCTGGGGAGGGTAACAATGGTCTTGAATTTCCTCCATTTGTACACAATCTGTCTGACTGTGGATTGTTGGAGTCCAAACTCTTTAGAGATGGTTTTATAACCTTTTCCAGCCTGATGAGCATCAATAACCCTTTTTCTGAGATCCTCAGAAATCTCCTTTGTTTAGTAACCTTATATCATGTATGAGTCACGATATAAGGTTACTAAAGCCAAAAACAAAATTGAATAAAACGTTAATTAAGAAATAAAGCAAGTTTAAAAATGACTTCAGTTCTCTTTTAAATCGGATTGACAAACATGGTTTCGAAATTGCAGTTATTACTGGGTTTTTTTATTTTTTATTTTACTCTGGTATAGTTTTGCATTCCTGTCATTCTTGAGTCATTTTTTTCTCTCTAGAAATATTTGCACTATAATCCCAGATTAGACGAGAAGCAAGAACTGGAACATGATGCCCAAATGCTAATGCACGTTTACAGAACGTGAAAATGAGTCGACATGAAAATGTAGCATTTAGGATTTCATAGAAAGCAAAGCTCTTCTGAGGATTAATCACAATTTCTCAAAGTTAAAGTCATTCTGTATGTTTATTCATCGTAATAACTGAAGCTCAACAGGTATTTATAGAAATACGGTAAGATGCAAAGGCTTAACAAGCCTGGATTTAATTTGCATACACGACCAATAACGAAATTATAAATCATCCGCAATTCAGTTCGGTTACTCTTTTCATGGCTACATGCCTAAATACATCATAGAAAACATAGTCTTCAAAACATATACAGTGCTATTTTACTCCTAATGGCATGGACAGAAAGTATAAAGAAATAAAACACTCAGTGATTTTATTTTATTTTGTTGTCTATTAAAAAAAGCAGCAATGTTTTGTCATAGAAAGCGTTTGTTCGTGGGATCAAAATATAAAAAAAGCTTGCTAATTAACAAGAACTTCAAAGAATGTGGGTTCTTGTCAATATTTTTGAGAGATGTTCAAAAAGCTTTGGCATTAATTAGGCAAAATATTTCCCGACTGAAGATTACATTAGTCTTAAAGAAAGAAGTTTTAAGATTATTTGAGCTGTTTGGCTGCCAATGAAACTTAAAATGATCAAAGTTAAATTATATTTCAGTGCTGTGATTAAACAGTTTCACTGCATTTCATGAGAGAGAGAGAGAGAGAGAGAGAGAGAGAGAGTATCGCTATTGAAAATAATTCAATATAATTACTGTTGTTGCTGTATCACCTATAAAAATATTTCATATGTGCTGAAAGGACTGGCACATCATCATCATCATCATCATCATTATTATTTCTACACAAAATCAGTTCATTTCATAGCACTGTGAAAGATGTTCCACTGTAAACAGAAGTCTGCCAGATGGCCACGAGGTCCTGAGTTCTGAGTTTGTTGAGCTTTGCATCTAGCAGTTGAGCTTCTCCGGGTCGCCTCTCCATCATATCCTCCATGGTGGTAACAGCCCCTCGGCTCGCCTTATTTTTAACTGTCCCTTTCAGCTCCGAAACAATTGTCCAGCTCCTTTTAGGTTCTTTTCAAACCTGGTTTCAAGCCTGGTAGCCTCCATTCTGCTTTGTATGTCACCCAGTGTCTGGTTTGCCCCATTCCAATGGGTGCACATGACCAGAAAATGAAGGCTTGCATGAGGCCTCAGCCAAACGCAGATCGCAGAGAAGAGATTAACATGTAAGCTATTGCGGGCTGAGCCAGGCTCAGGGGAGGGAGCTTTGTGTCCGGCCAGGGTTACATGTAAGCAGAGAGGGTCTGGTTGGCTCAACCTATTGTGTGAGTCAATCCGAGGGAGGTTGTTTCATTAATTACACATTATCTGCTAGGCTGCAAGGTAGGCGGTAAGGAGGTAAGGCAGTTGGAAGAAAGAGCGAGATGTAGTGATAAAAGTAAAAACCTTGATCTTCTTTGAAGGACTTTCTTCAGAAACATACACATTGTCTTCACATATAATATGATAATCTATTTCAGTGCTGCTCCTCTCTTCTCAGCCTCATACTGCATGTGCCTGAAGTTCTCTCACAAGTGCCATTGCCGTCGTGTTGCTTCATTGGAAACACTTCACTGGACTCCCCACAGCAGCTTGAAGAGACATAATGGCTTTCTCTGCCTACCAACACCAGGCTTTCAAGTTCCCACATTTCAGCGATTCAAGCTGAAAAGAGTTCAGGCTTGTAGCCTGAGAGGGTACATCAGGCGTCTCTCTATTGTGCTCATTCTCTTCAGGCTCGCCTCAACCAGAGACCTCCACCGCTTTATGACCTGCTTGGGATTACTCTCATTGAACACAGGCCATCCCTCTCCAGCCCCCGGTAACCCAGTAAAACCAGTGGGAGGACCAGAACTTTACAACGGCCTGTCTAAATTGTGCCGCTCTGATTGTTTCCCATTACAGCACTCCTCCTCCCTAGTAACGACATGGACGCCAAGGATGGAGGGCCGATTCCAAACCCCATCATTACACCAAAGCCTGGATTCTAAAGTCTCTTCTGCCAAGAATGACGAGGAATTGTTATGAACTACTTCAAGTTCTTCTTACTTTTAACGGATATGTCATTGTGAGCGCTTAAATTGTGCTCCTGAATCTCA
This sequence comes from Neoarius graeffei, assembly GCF_027579695.1. Lineage (NCBI taxonomy): Eukaryota > Metazoa > Chordata > Actinopteri > Siluriformes > Ariidae > Neoarius > Neoarius graeffei. Next base: position 24,203,282 of record NC_083575.1, on the reverse strand, counting down.
GAAACAGTTCACATTAATCTAATTTGTGCCAAAACTTGTGGCCTTGGACATGATTACGTTGATGCAAGTAGCATGAACAATAAAATATAAAGACCACAATGATGCCATTTCCAAGAACTAATGAACATTACATGAATTAAATGCTTTTTTCTTTTATAATGATGCACATCAGAAATTGGAAATCATATATATATATATATATATATATATATATATATATATATATATATATATATATATATATATATATAAAATCCACATTCTCTGAATATGAGCGATCGTGTGCTCTGATTGGCTACTCTACTACGAGGATATCAGCTCATATACCATGAGTAGAGAAAAACAGAATGGTGGAGCGCATCAAGTCAGATATATCATTTTGTTTTCAAGATTTAAAAGAAGAGAGGCGGGGTACACCCCGGACAAGTCACCAGATCATCGCAGGGCTGACACATAGAGACAAACAACCATTCACGGTCAATTTAGAGCCACCAGTTAGCCTAACCTGCATGTCTTTGGACTGTGGGGGAAACCAGAGCACCCGGAGGAAACCCACGCAGACACGGGGAGAAAATGCAAACTCCACACAGAAAGGCCCCCATCAACTGCTGGGCTTTGAACCCAGAACCTTCTTGCTGTGAAGTGACAGTGCTAACCACTACACCACCCCAGAAATAGCTAAATAAAAGAATATAGGATTTTTTCCCCCCAATATCTCCTGTTCCACACTCCAGCCTAGTCAGTGATGGTAATACACCTTTAAGTTCATTTACCAACCGCCAAAAAAAGAAGAAAAGAAAATGGCAGACTGTGTTACTCACTGAGCTCTATATAAAAGCTGGAGAGCTCAGAGCCTATTCCCTGCTGTAGAGACGAGTGAAAGCATCTGCCCGCCATCTTACCACGCACATAGCGTGTATTTGGTTTATGCGTTAAACCATTGTATCCGATCAAATTTGCTCCAAGAAAAGTATCTCCTGACTTTTTATTCCTTTCATTACCTCCTCTTATTTTCTCACCTTTACCCCAATCCCTTACACATCTTTATAGCGCTCCTCTTCACTGTTATTGTTTTTTTTTTCTTTTCCAGTCCAGTCTCTGATCATTTTTTTGAACGGCTCTTTTACAACTATAATTATTTCAAAGGAGATTATTTCAGTTTTTATATTATACAGTGTACCTTTCTCTTTTGTATAGTTCTTCGATCTATCTATCTATCTATCTATCTATCTATCTATCTATCTATCTATCTATCTATCTATCTATCTATCTATCTATCTATCTATCTATCTATCTATCTATCTATCATTTTGGTACACTAACACAAAGGCTGTACAATACTTCCTTTCTGTTTAGGGCAGTTGTTGAAACAGGATTGTTTTCTCATGTTATTTGTCATTTTCACTTCATTCTCACAGTCACGTCTTGAATGAAGAATGAGAATGAAGTGAAAATGGCAAATAACATGAGAAAACAATCCTGTTTCAACAACTGTCCTAAACAGAAAGGAAGTATTGTACAGCCTTTGTGTTAGTGTACCAAAATGATAGATAGATAGATAGATAGATAGATAGATAGATAGATAGATAGATAGATAGATAGATCGAAGAAACTATCCTTTCTGTGCGGAGTTTGCATGTTCTGTCCGCGTGGGTTTCCTCCGGGTGCTCCGGTTTCCCCCACAGTCCAAAGACATGCAGGTTAGGTTAACTGGTGACTCTAAATTGACCGTAGGTGTGAATGGTTGCCTGTGTCTATGTGTCAGCCCTGTGATGACCTGGCGACTTGTCCAGGGTGTACCCCGCCTTTCGCCCGTAGTCAGCTGGGATAGGCTCCAGCTTGCCTGCGACCCTGTAGAATAGGATAAAGCGGCTTGAGATAAAATAAACATTTTTGAGATTTGAATATTTAAGGTTTTTTGAGATTCAGGATTCTCTTTTTTTCTTTTAAATCTCAATATTGTAATTTAATCTGTAATTTTGAATCGTTTGTTTTAAAAGCAAAGAAAAAGCATCCATTAAATACACCACATGAGGAAAAATCTTCTAATGTGACATGGATACAACTGAAATATACAAAATTCCCATTTAACTCCTTTTGTCAGCTTTCAAGCTCCATAATATTAGAGACAAACTATTTGCACACTTTAGAATGTTGCACATTTCTTGCATTCATTGTGAAAAGTGTCTAACTTCCAGCTTCCTGTAAAATCCTGGATCTCCATGAACCTTTCTTCGATCAGGGCTTCTGAACTAGTGGCTGCTGCAGAGGTCAAACTGGGAGTGTTGGTGGTCATGCTTCCTTTACATTCTGACCCTTTAGATCCTTCCTCTTCAGATCAGCAGAAAAAAAAAATAAGAAGACAGAGTCATCTATATCCCCCGCCCTATATACCAACTATATACCAAGTTTCAAGATATTATTTGTCATATTTTTCAAGTTGTGTTGCAGGAAACCAACCCTACACCTCTTTACACTGACCTCAGCAGCACATGGCATAAATCCACTGGACCTTTGGTCCAGCTGAGCTAAAAATTAAAATTTCTCACATTTCTTAGTATCAAAAGGCACGTATACATTACTTAATCAACACATATACCAACTTTCAAGACCATACCATTCATAGTTTTCAAGTTCTGCTCCGGAAACAAAACCTACCCCTAAGACTAACCTGAGAGACTAAGTCTGAAATTGTTTTGATGGAAACATGAAAGATTAAAAATTTTCACATTTCTTAGTATGAAAAGGCACATCTACATCACCTCACATGTATACCAAGTTTCAAATCTGTATCATGAATAGTTTTGGATATATGCTCCGGAAATGAACATTGCTCTTAGAATGTGTGAAAACAGTTTTGCTGACAGTGGAAAGTTTGAAGCTGACCACATGGACAAAGAAAAAGTCTTCTGGAGGATAGCTGTATGGTTAGATGAGACAAAGATTGAGTTGTTTGGCCACAATGACCGCCATGTACAGAGGGACACTGTACCAGCTGGTGGTGGTGGTAGGATCATCATGCTCTGGGGCTGTTTTGCTGCCAGTGGAACTGGTTCATTGCACACAGTGGATGGAATAATTTAGAAGGAGGACTACCTCAGAATTCTTCAGCATAAACCATCAGAAACTTGAACATGACTTGGGACTTGGGAGTTACAACAGGACAATGAACCCAAACACGCATCAGAGTTGGTTGTGGAGGATAAAGCAGGCTAACATTAAGCTTAAAACAAGTCCTGACTTCAACCCTATTGAAAATATATGGACCATGCTTATAAGTCGAGTCCATGCCAAGGAAAAAAAAATTAATTGAACTCTACCAATTCTACCATGAAGAGTCGTGAAATATCCAACCAGAATTCTGCCAGAAGCTTGTTCATGGTAAACAAAAATGTTTGGTCAAGGTGAATCTTGCGAAGATGCATTTTACCCAAATATTAGGTGTGCTGTATGTATAATTTTAACCCTGTGTCGATTTTAGAAAACCCAAATAAAATTAAAACTTGTGCACCAAATTCTAGTGTTTTTTTTATTAGAGATGTATGCTGTACAACCATTCTGCCACAGAAAAAGAACAGTTCAAAGAAATTACTGAAAGCCCAAAGATTTGACTAAGTCAAAATCTATTTTTTATATAAAAATTTGAAAAATAGTTTTGTTTTCTCAAAAATCCACAATAGTAAAAGGCACCAGTTCACATATTGCTTGATATGTATACAAAGTTTCATGAAGATATCTTCAGTAGTTTTAAAGATATGGCCCGGAAACGAAAACGTACCGGATGGACAGAAGCTGTTTCTATATCCCCTGCCAAACTTCGTTTGGGCTGGGGATTAAAAAAAAAAAGATTCTGAACAGACTATGAAAGTTGGTTGGTGGCTGACTGTAATTTCATGTGAATGACATTTAAGTCTATTCTCTTTTTTGCTGAGGAAGTCTGACTGATGGCTTCCACAGTAGAGAAGACTTGAATTTCTGTCTGTTAGGTTTTATACGGCTCTTGGTAAAATCATGAGGGTAACGTGATCTCTCTCTCTCTCTCTCTCTCTCTCTCTCTCTGTCTCACACACACACACACACACATTGAGAAGCACACAATGCTCCCACCCTCCCTCTCTCTATCTCTGTCCGTTTCCCCAGAGAGGCAGGGCCGCACCTTATTATAGCTCACTAGTCAAGGGCCATTAGCTCTTCAGGTAAAACCATCGGTGACAGAGGAGAGGTTTAGGGCAGCAGGGAGTTAAACTAACACTTATCTAATTACTGACAAAGCAGGCACACAGCAGCTGATTGCTGAAACACACACACACATTTCCCACGGAGGAGCATGATAGTGTGAATCCACCACATTAAACACCTATGACATCAAGGAAAGAAATAACAGTTTCATTTACAAATGACCTTCCTATTTTCAATTAGATTTGTCATAACAAATAAGATCATACATAGAATTGTTGTGTCTAATCTATTAACTATACTTAATTACTCAAAATGACATACCAGATATGCAGATAAACATACTTACGAACGCTTGCGCCACAGCATTCTTGAATTCTTGTGTTGATAAATTTCTATAACAGAAGCTCTGTCAGTAATTCTGGCTATAATTCAAATCACAGGTTTATATTAAAGCTAGACTGCCTTTCAGATTTTTCAGGTTTAGGTCATAAAAAGAATTTTCTCTGACACCCAATTATTTTTGTTTAGTGGATCAAAAGCTACTGAATTTGAATCACAGACTTCAAATTTTATCATTTTTTTCAGTAGAACAATTATTATATTTTATTATATTAATTATTAATATTAAATATTAATTATTATTATATTAATTATTATTATTATATACTCTGCTATTATTTCCTGCTTCACCATGACCCAATTCAAGATACTACATCATGCATCATGTGGTGGGCTTTCCTCGTTCACGCAAGGCATTGTGGGATACAAATTTGAAAAAGGACATGAATGAAACGTGAAAGACTGACTACAGTAATGGAAAGCGAGAAGAAAAGATGTTATGTTGCGAAGGAAAGGAAACACAGGACCAAACTAATAAATATCAGCAGTCAGCGAGCACCTCGGTGTGATCAGCTGTTCGTTTAGCGACAGAATGATGTAACACTACGTTCAGACTGCAACCTGAAACGACCCATATCCGATTTGTTGTGAAATCCGATTTTTTTGTTAGGCCGTTCACATTACCAATTATATGAGACTTGTATGCGACCTCCAATATGAACGGAAAACGACCCAAAAGTGTCCCGCATGCGCAAATTGACACGTAATAAGCACATCTTCGTAATACGTAAACAAAAAAAGCGCACTCTTCAAGTTTAATGATTTTTTGTTTGTTTGTTTGTTTAATTATCTGGTTAGTGTTAAAGTGTGAGGTCTCGTGTGTGTTTGTTTCTGAACTGAAATGAAAACGTGTAGCCTGGTAACGAGGGTTGACTCCTAAATGTCTCTCTAATTTCTATATAAGTGCACTACATGTTACTAGGAAGTAATGGATTTTTAAACTCTATATAGTGCACTCGAGCTTCAGTAGGCAGTCATTTGGGATGCGGCCGCTGTATTACCAATCTCTTAATTCAGGCTTAATAATTTGCACATATTTATTTCGTCATATTAATAAACTTTTTCTACATTTTTATAAATATTTATTTAGATTGTTTATAGCCAGCTGAATTCTGCAACTTCTCTCAGCGCTGGCTCAAGGTGCAGAAACACCAGTGCAGTTTGCGATGGAGATGAGGCGAGACCTGGCGATGTGGTTTTTGTGGCGGTGGTGGAACTTGCACAATAATCTGATTAATGTGGGCAGCAGACTAATGAGACCGAAGGTGTCAAATTACTGGAAATTTCCAGAACAATCTTATAATCTTGTAATACAGGATGGTTTAAGTTATAAATCAGTTATAGAAACTGTTTTATTTAATCAGGCTAACAGATCAACATCCAGGTCCCTACCAAATCCACCATTAGCTTGATCAATTCTATAAAAGTCTATTTAAATTCTGAAAACTGTACAAATGTTGTTGTTTTCCACCAAAGAGGCGGGATTAGCCAACGCAGAATAGTGACGTTTGTCTCTTGTTGATGACGTGTAGGTCGCATGAATGCGACCTGTCCGGTCAGACTGCAGTCGCATGTGAAAATAACGGATATGCATCGGATTTAGGACCACATATCCAAGCGGCCTGGGTCGCATGTGAAAAAATCGGATCTGTGTCGTTCAGATTGTCAATAACAAATCGGATACAGGTCGCATATGGGCAAAAAAATCGGATATGGGTCGTTTCAGGGTGCAGTCTGAACGTAGTCTTACTGTCAGCGCACGGTCAAAGGTAAACCTGCGCATGCGCACGCACACGGACTTCCTCTGTCTGCTTGACTGCATGAAGCGAGCGATTTCATGGACATTATTTGCTCAGGAATCCCTCATCTCATTTCATCATCTCTAGCCACTTTATCCTGTTCTACAGGGTCACAGGCAAACTGGAGCCTATCCCAGCTGACTACGGGTGAAAGGCGGGGTACACCCTGGACAAGTCGCCAGGTCATCACAGGGCTGACACATAGACACAGACAACCATTCACACTCACATTCACACCTACGGTCAATTTAGAGTCGCCAGTTAACCTAACCTGCATGTCTTTGGACTGTGGGGGAAACCGGAGCACCCGGAGGAAACCCACGCTGACACGGGGAGAACATGCAAACTCCGCACAGAAAGGCCCTCGCCGGCCACGGGGCTTGAACCCGGACCTTCTTGCTGTGAGGCGACAGCGCTATCAGGAATCCCTTCAAATTAAATAACTTCCCAGCCACAGAAGGGCCTGGTTTTATGTTTTTAGATATTACAGAGATGAGCATATATCACAATGACCAAATTTCAGAGGGAACTAAATTTCACCGGTTTAATGAAATCAAAAGGCCATCTACTTTTAATTCACTAAAATGTCGTTTCTGTAGTAAGAACTTATTCACATGGACTTTCATTGTGCATGATCCATATAACGTAATCCTAATAATACTTTTTTTTTCAAGAAAAAAAAAACAATGAACAAAACTATACTCATCATTCCAATGTTTTCTGTTGGGAGACAGAAAGATTTCTGCCATGAGAAAGTCTTCAGGACAGATGACTTTGCCCTTTCCGATTTCTCAGAACCATGGTAAGTCAAGTTTTTTCATCTTAGTAACTTCAAGAAAGAAAAAAAAATGATGGTGAAGCAACAGCTGGTCGCCATCATTATAGCTGCTATAATGTAAGTCATGACGAGAACTTGTCTCGTTGTGGATGTTCTATAATATTAAATATAACTATAAATAGTTAAAAATAAAGTATGATGTGTCTTTCAGTAATAAATTAAAACCGCTTTGATATAACTGGAATAAAACACTTTAAGGAAAGCAATTTGCTCCATGTCAGGCCATATCATACCACCCTGTTATGGATCATTTTCCTATTAGAGCGTCCTGGTTGTGTTTTATTCTTCACTTAATACAAATGCAGTAAGTCAGAGTAAAAAATTTGCATCCCATAGGAGCGTCTTAAACAGTGTATATTCAACAACAGATGAATCGAAGCCTGAATAAGCACAAGATATACAAAATAGCTTCTTGTAGTGTCCCAGGCCTAACAAAAGCCTCACACTATACATGTTAATGTGAAGGATAAAAGGGCCATTTTCCCAAGTGATAATTACCAGAGGGCAATTTAGGGATATCGAGAAGGATTACTCCTCTCCACCCACTAATACACGGCTGTAAACACAGAGTTTCTGCCCCAAAACACACTGTGTGCGCTAGTAGAGCTTTCACTGGTTTTGTCAGCCCATTGGCTAATGGAGGAAGTTAATTGTGTTGGTTGTAAGGCCACCTGTCACACCAGCTTAATTTCCATAGTAATGGGAGGAGGGTGGCATGGACAGCATGCATCAGCCATAATCACGAATCATTTATTCCTGTTTCAAAGGCAACCCAAATATGTCCACACACACACACACGTACCTTAGAGTCATGACACACACGCACACAAATAAAAAAAATCCATATTAAGCTTATATGAAGTCTATGGACACCCAAGCAGCTGTATTCAGTAAAAGTGTACAGGATCAGACTCACAAATTATCCAAGCAGAATATTATAAATACCTTTTATGTGTACTAGAACAGCGGCTACAATTATCGACACCTTAATGATATTTTGGCCATTGCAAAATTAGAAAAGACTTTCAATCCATAAATTATGCATGAATAGTTGCTCAAACTTCCACTGGAAAAAAAATTAGTTGATTCCTGATTACTTAGTGTATCAGATCACGTGACACCGTTTCACAATTATCGACACCTTTGTCCACAGTTATCGACACCATTCCACAATTATCGACACCTTTGTCCACAGTTATCGACACCGTTCCACAATTATCAACACCTTTGTCCACAGTTATCGACACCGTTCCACAATTATCAACACCTTTGTCCACAGTTATCGACACCATTCTACAATTACCGACACCTTTGTCCACAGTTATCGATACCGTTCCACAATTATCGACACCTTTGTCCACAGTTATCGACACCATTCTACAATTATCGACACCTTTGTCCACAGTTATCGACACTATTGTCCACAGTTATCGACACCGTTCCACAATTATTGACACCTTTGTCCACAGTTATCGACACCGTTCCACAATTATTGACACCTTTGTCCACAGTTATCGACACCGTTCCACAATTATCGACACCTTTGTCCACAGTTATCGACACCGTTCCACAATTATCGACACCTTTGTCCACAGTTATCGACACCGTTCCACAATTATCGACACCTTTGTCCACAGTTATCGACACCGTTCCACAATTATCAACACCTTTGTCCACAGTTATCGACATCCAGATGATTATTTATTTTTAAAAAAATCGGTATGTGGTATTAAGTGAAAAAAACATAGTTTTTAATTTTAAATTTATTTTCCATAGACTTATATTTAGTACAAAATATCTTTTATATAAATATAGCAGTCAGTGCTTACGTAAATAAGGAAGTAATTCTAATGTTTGTAAACAAATGAACTGATAATGTTTAACTTGTCAGAAAATCTTTTTGTTCCACTTTCTACCCACTTTCTAAATATTTTCGTAGATCACATTTTGTTAATCATTTACACTATAGACCTTTCACACTAACCTGATATAAAATGTTCTCCACACACACGGGAATGTTTTGTTGGCATCCAGTCTTACTGTTTACCTGCAGCTCTCTATTTTTCTCATCTTTCTGGGTTCACTGGGAAGTGGTGAAAAGTTAAGCCAGGCTTATCTCCACGTTTGTTATTACATCCAAAAGCACTACAGATCTCTGGCTTTGTTCTTTTAGATGGAACTTCTATGAGTTTATCTGTAGATCTTTACTGAATTTGGCTTACAGACATTTGCGTACACTTGTGCCAGTCGCTAGCAAGCACCAGGCAATATGGCCGCGTAAACAAATCTGCAGTCACCATGACGTCACATGAAAGTCCTCCATAAGGATTGGCATCTCAATAAGTACATAAATCAGAAATGCGTGCACAAGAGTGAGGAAGAATGTTTCCCTTGTCCAATGTCTTGAACTTTTGGACTAGTTTTGAGTCTTTTCATGTGGTTGTAGTTGTAATTGGGGTGCAAACTGCTTACTCGGAGCCTTGAGAGTAAAGCACTGTATGACTTGAAGCTTTCTGGCAAAACTTCCAAAAAAAAAAAAACACTCATAAACAAATAGTGCACTTCCTGTTCCTGTTCTTATCTGTATTTGTTTTGAACACATTACCTATTCATTCCAAATGATGTATTCATATTCAGTTGTATCCCAAGAACAAACACAATCCCTTACCAACATTTTGGCGAGTTTGGACAATAATGCCAGAGGATTAGAGTGGCAGTTTAACAAGGCCATCTGTATCACATCCTGTTCGTTCTCTCCTCCACTGCTGCTTTACATCTCTCACTCTGTCTATCAATGCTTGTCTCTTTGAGCAAGACTAATAAACAGATGTAGCCTGGCTCCACAGTTAGCATGTAGATGGGGTTGCCTGGCTAACTGCTAACTGCTAACAGCTTTGTTGGCCAAATTACAGGATGACATGTAAAGAGCCCAAGCCCAAGGCTGAATGAAAAATGTAAGGAATGATAGCAGTTCATATTGTTCTTGTGGTGCAACCTGCTGGCCATAACCTTGGCCATCATTCCATTCTGACTTAGAAGGACGTTGTTAAAAGTTCAGACATACTGCTATGTTCTTGAACTATATAAAGTATAAGACTTCGGGGCATTAAAGTTTGTCAGCTGTTTAGTGTCACTGAGTACTTTTGAAATATGGCGACTATGGACAGGATTATGATGTGTGGCTGTGCATTTACCTCACCGATAGAGCTTCTTTCTCCCCATCTTTTCTTATGATGCATTTAAAATGCTAATAACTGGTTTATTATGTGCTCTGTCAAATGCAAATGTTTTTTTTTCTTTTTTCTTTTTTTTTTTTTACTGCTAGAGTGTTGGGACAGAGGAGGCATTAGCATATCTTATGCCTTCCTCCTTAGCATGTGGTGCTGTAGCTAGCACCATGAAGCAATGTAATAAATTAGATTAACAGGCACATTAGATAAACAAGCCAAAAGGATGGCACGTTTAAGACATACAGCGAGGTTGCTCAGGCAAATGAAGTTGTCTGGCTCTGCTAGCATATGGCGCACCTATTCCATCAAAGCGACACCAGCTCAACATTAGCTGGAAGCGTCAGGCAAGGCAGGCTGAGTCCAAAAATCATCATGTTAATAACTTTTTACGACACAGAGCGATGAACTCCTGCAAAATGGAAGGCTTAAAATGCTTAAATGTCATGTCGAAGGAGAAATTTTACTTGTTGTTTGCTGTATTGCCCATTAGTCATCGACATATTGATTGGTATAATTCATCACTGGTATAATAGGTGTAGGTATACATCATTTTAATAGCTCATTAAAAACATTGACATTCATACTCCTCTGTTTTTATACTTTATGCTGAAATTAAGCATTCAGCTTGCAGGTTAACATGATTAAAATCTAAGTACAGTTCATACAAAAAATGTATTTTCATCATTTAAGACAGTTAATGGGAGAATGGATTGACGCAACTCATTTAACCCTGGCTGTCAATATTGTGAGCAGTTTTTTTTTTTCTTTTGAGTTCAAAGGAGTATTTACTTCAAAAAATAAAAAGAAAGAAAGAAAAAGGGGGGGGGGAAACCTACACTGCCATCCAGGATTATTGAAAGTGATGGGGGAAATGAAATAACACAAGGCTGTTTGATTTAAACATCTTTTTCCACACTGCAAAAAATAATATCATCCATTATCTGTGACTGCTTATCCTGTGCAGGGTCGCAGGCAAGCTGGAGCCTATCCCAGCTGACTATGGGCGAGAGGCGGGGTACACCCCGGACAAGTCGCCAAATTATCACAGAGCTGACACATAGAGACAAACAACCATTCACACTCACATTCACACCTACAGTCAATTTAGAGCCACCAATTAGCCTAACCTGCACGTCTTTGGACTGTGGGGGAAACCGGAGCACCCGGAGGAAACCCACACAGACACGGGGAGAACATGCAAACTCCACACAGAAAGGCCCTCGTCAGCCACTGGGCTCAAACCCATACTGTAACCTTCTTGCTGTGAGGCAACAGTGCTAACTGCTACACCACCGTGCCACCACAAACCGGTAGATACTTTAGCTTACTTCAAGTGTTTATTTCTAAAAAGAAGCAAAATTATCTGCTAATAAAAAAGAAAGTTTAATCATGAAATTGGTAACAATGTGTAAAAGTAGGCTTACAGCTCTTACATTTGTTACATAATAATCTCATAATGAAAAATATTACACAACTTGTCCTTTTTTCAAGATATTGTCACTCACTAGGATTTGTTTGATCAGCAGCGTTGCTCCGGAGAGCTTCAAATAACAGCGTGGAGTATCTTCTTGCTATATCTACCAAGGTTGTAGAGGAATCACAATACACTCCTCCATGCTGGATAGTTTAAGCTGCTTTGTATCAAATCTAGAGACTGAGATGGTCATTGTAAATTATCATACATACGGGCCACTTTTTCCATGGAATAAAAACATGTACGGTATTCTGTTCCCTTCTAGTGGGTTTATTGATGCCATGAAATATTGTTATCATATCGCTTATCCTCCATGTATTACGCCACTCTACCCAATGGAGAATGAGCATGCAATATTGTTATAATATTGCATGTTGTCAAGACAACATGACGTCACACATCGGAGCTCATGCGAAGATCCAATGACAAAATTTTTCTGCTGTGCATGCGCACAATCATTTCTTTGTCAGAGAGAAGATGGGGTTAATCCAGTGCTCGATTTAAGCATTAAATAAATAACCTGAAACTAAAGGCACGCTGAACACCTGAAAGGCTACCAAAACTTCATTATATATTCTTCACGCATATTGACAAGAAAAACATACCAACGGACATCGAAAAACTGGAAAATAGACACATCAGAAATGTAAAACTTCTGGGCTAGTGAGTGACTGACAGTTTGTTCACAAAAATGGCGGTGAGGTTTGCTTCATTACAAGCTGAAGATTTAAAGAGAAAGATGGGCTGAACACCCGATGGGCTACCAAAACTTCACTGGATATTCTTCACGCATATTTACAGGAGAAAAACAGACCAACGGACATTAAAAAAAACTGGAAAAGAGAGCAATAGCGGAAATATTGTCAAAGTTCTACTTGAAGGTGAGGAAAAGTGATGGAGACTTTTACAGACTTCACTCATGGACTTCACTCAGCAAAGCCCTTTTGTTTTGAACAACTGTAATGTAACTACGATCAAAAGTAACTGTGAACTTGAACTGTCAACCTGTATATAGTTTGTATATAAGTTGGGTTGTTGTTCAGGCTTTTTGGACTTGTACCATTTTTATTGTTAGAACTTTGACTTTGTACAGTACATCGGATTGACAGAACATTGAATTGCATTGGATCAGAATCAGCATTTAATATTGGTAAGTTACCCCCTGTTCTTAACTTTTTGTAAAATCTATAATTGTTCCATCAAATGTGTATGTATAATAATAATAATAATAATAATAATAATAATATTGGCTGGCTTTTTTCATGGTATATCAGATATATTCCATTCAGCTACTCGTCTTCAACTCATTCAATATCATGCTAACTGAATGGAATATATCTGATATACCACTCAACACCAGCCAATATTATTTAAATGTTGATTTGGCTCATGATCTTATTGAAAGCTCTCTCTTACTGTACGAGTATATGGAAAAGTTTGAACCTTCCGGCAGAGGCAACCAGGTTTTGGGCTAAAATTTTTAAGTACTTAGCAGATACCATTAATATTCATAACTGAAACATCAGCCACAAATTTAACAGCCTTAAATAAGCCTCTATATTTTACAAGTACGTGTCTATATACTGCATCTAGTCCATTTTTGTTACCAAAGTCGATAGTTGATGATGCCACCTGTAGTTGGAATGACGCTTGGTGAAGTTTAGCTGCTTTTTATGACCTGCTCTCAGGAAGGGCTTCTTTGTCGCAATGCTTTCAAACAGCTTGTTGTTGTGAATTTTTTTAAAATGTGACAACCACAATAATTGTGCGGTTTTAAACCTGCGCTCTTTGGGCTCTTTTTTTTTCTCTCCTTCACAATACTCGTCACTATGTGCTCATGGCTCCATGGAAAATTCCTGGAAAATGTCCAACTCAGACTTTCAGACATGTGATACATTCGTAATGGCTCTCATTGTGCTTTTTGTGTTCATTTATTTCAAATATTTGTTAGAGGTGTCAATAATTTTGCCACATTTAAATGTAACTTTGGATTTTCCTTCGAACAAATACACACAGCTTCACCTGTTGTCTGAGTGGACTTTATGAATTATTGCGTGAAGTGTTTGTTTTGTGAAGTCACTTTTATAAAGGGTGCTAAAACAGTACTGCTGCAGGGCTTTGTAGAAATTAGATTATAGATAATTACGATTTTATATCAAAAGATGGTGATCAGGGGGTGGTGTAGTGGTTAGCGCTGTCGCCTCACAGCAAGAAGGTCCGGGTTCAAGCCCCATGGCCGGCGAGGGCCTTTCTGTGTGGAGTTTGCATGTTCTCCCCGTGTCCGTGTGGGTTTCCTCCGGGTGCTCCGGTTTCCCCCACAGTCCAAAGACATGCAGGTTAGGTTAACTGGTGACTCTAAATTGACCGTAGGTGTGAATGTGAGTGTGAATGGTTGTCTGTGTCTATGTGTCAGCCCTGTGATGACCTGGCGACTTGTCCAGGGTGTACCCCGCCTTTCGCCCGTAGTCAGCTGGGATAGGCTCCAGCTTGCCTGCGACCCTGTAGAACAGGATAAAGCAGCTAGAGATAATGAGATGACGATGGTGATCAGGTGAGCAACGAAGTCAACACATAACGCTGTTGATAATCTGAATCATCCTAATTTTTAATATATTGTTACTTTAAATATAATTTGGATGGGTGAAACTAAATTCTGTGCATTTTATTACATTCAGTGCAATATTCATTGTTTGCACGGCTAATTAAAGGTTCTGGCAACAAAGATGAATTCTGGGAAAAGTGTCCTATTTCTGTTGCTGTTGGAGATTCGAGATGTTTCGCTGCTGCACACATACACTGTGTATCCTGTGTGTAAATGTTTTGCCAAGATAAAAAGCGTCCCGCATTTTACGATTCCGTAGATTGCCGAAGCAAGCGAGCAACAACATCACATGACCACCGTGGGGCGTGTCTAACCTACTTTTCACTAAAACAAATCGGTGTGGGCAAACATGGCAGACTCGGCTCTCCCGCCAGCGGAAAAGAAAAGGAAAGTCTGCCTAGTGAGTGCAACTGCAAGATAGAGCAAGGGTAGATGACATCATTTTTCTGGACAGATAACTAAATCATTCTAGCTAGCGCTTAGCTATCTTAGCCTTAGAATGCATGGGCTCAACTCCACGCTAGCAAGTATGGAGTTATACACCTAATGTTTTGATCTTACAGAGAAAGAAACGATAACACAAAAGTAGTAACTGAGAAAAGATATATTCGTCTTTTGTTTCACAGATCTATTTGCAAATGTCAACTACGAATTATATCCCTGTGACTCAAAACTCTCCGAGGTTGATGCAGAGTCACGATGTTTTCCACGCGTCGCCATCTTGGTGTGACGCGGTTCCATAGTTATGCTAATTAGTTAAAGCTCCTCGTGTTTGGATGTGTCCGTACAGCCATACTGTTTACCTCAAGAGGTAGGAAAACAGTCCCAAAATGGACAAAAGCATAATATTGTTCTTACATAACGTAAGAAAATGCCATGCACAATAAAAAATAAAAATAAAAAATTTCAGATGACTTTACAGTCAACAATTTTAAACTTTTTTACTGACATATTAAAAATAAAATATCGCTTTCTTCTTCAATCTCTCACCAGTCCCAGTGCACCCAAGAACAACACAAATTTTTTCCCCCATAAACCTTTTTTTTTAAAAAGCCAGACACTTTGTGCCACTGGAGTACAAATTAAAACTACGATCCTGAGCCATAGTTAAACTTTTTTGTCAAATGGAAAAACCGGAATATGTTAATCATACAGTACGTAGAGTTTTATGCAAAACATAATACCCTATTATTGATGCACTTCAGCTGAACATTCAGAGCTGATGTTTTGCGTAGCTCCTTGAAGTCTTGATCCGTAAGATGCGATTAGAGCTGTAATCCTAACCATTAGCCGAGTAACAATACCGGTGAATCCGCTGTAATCTTCACACCACAGTCTGCTCTGGAACAGGAAGAAAAGCTCACCCTTAAACAGATGGCCTGAAGTCTAGCCGGAGAGGAGGCCTGCACACCGAGAAGGCAACGTGGAGGCATATGGCTACAGCCCTGTTCCCTGCCTACTGCTACATTCTGGTTTCTGGACACATATACATTCATACGTTCATACATTCATCCATACACACACACTTGAAAACACTTTCTCTGTTTCTGGTTCTCAGAGTAACCTTGGACTGCTGCTCTTCCTGCTATATTACCTTTAGAATCTGCAGCATAACCGTCTCTCTGTGTTCTCACCATCAACATATTCCATTGTCCACCTGTTGTCCTTTACAGAAAGAGGACATTTTGTAAACCTTTATGCACTGCAAAAAAATAAAAATCTTAGGAAGTTTATTTGTCTATTTTCAAGTCAAAACATCTAGCCACCCTTATTATAAGACATAATTGCCCAACAAGCAAAACCTCATTTAGCTAGAAAGGCTAGTTTTTAGACAGTCCATCTTGAAAATCTTGTATAGACAAAATGTCTTGAAAAAGTCTTATTTGGAGCACCTTTGAAAATAAAACAAGTTTTTTAAAAAAACAAGTAAGTACATTTTGGACATTTGTCAAATGCGGTTCATCTTGTTTCAAGAAAAAAAAAAGTACAGTATGCTTGTTTTGGGAATAAATGAACTTTACTGAAATCTTTGAATCTAGTGCCCCCAAAATGCATTGTTGTGGCTCAGGTGGATAAGGTGCCATACCATAAATCTGGGGACCTGGGTTTGATTCTGACCTGAGGTCATTTCCTGTCTCTACACTGTCCTATCCAATAAAAGTGGAAAAGGCCCCCCCAAAAAAAATGGCTAAATGTAAGAAGTATGATCTTGTTATAAGAACTATTTTGAGTTAATCAGATCTCGCATAATAAGTTCCCCAATCTTATTTTGGAATTATTTCATCTAAAAACAGGTTAGATTTTTCATCTTACTTTAAGAAATCTTACCAAGTCAAATTTGACTAGTTCCATTGGCAGATTTTTTTCACCTGATTCAAGCAAATATGCTTTGTTTTAATCTTTTATTTCTTATTTTTGAAAGGCCATTTTTTGCAGTGTGCATTCTTAACTTTTATAAAGTGTACCATTTCACTGTCACTGTTTCTAGTTATTCCTGGTTTGCAGAAGACACTTTCCAGTTTCTCAGCTTCCACACGCTGATTTTAACTCCAAAACAAGCTTGTTAAAGAGTATGTAAGGCCCCCGTCACACTTATTTGGAATTAGCAGGAATCAGGCAGAACCAGCTGGAATGAAAAATGTTTCAAAATTCATGCCACATTCAGGTGGGAATTTCAAACTGACCAACATTCTTACAGCTTTGTAAGAATGTCGTTCAAATACTTAGAATGTGCTTCAAACCCGCCTCGAATGATTCTTGCACATTCCGGGTGTGTTAGCTTTCGAATGCAGTTCAAATGTAGTTGGAACACAGTAGGAATACCTAGAATGCTATTAGAATGCTGTAAGAATATTAAGAATGCACTTTGAATGCTGTACGAGTGCGTTTGGATTGCTGCCCGAATACGACCCGAAGTCTGGTCGGAAGGTACCTCGAATGCTGTACGAATTCACCTCAAATGCAGTCAGAACGCTCCCGGAATAGCTGCCGAATATGTTTCGAACGTCTAAGAATTCAAAGAGAATGCAGCTAGAATACTTAGAATGTACTTCGAATATCCCGGAATATATGAAGAATTTTCATTCCGACAGCATTCCGGCTCATTCGAGGCACATTCGGGACATTCTGGCAGGATTTGAAGTGGTTTGCCATTTCGATTTTTCCCTCAAACACGATCAGAATGTTTCAAATGCCGTAAGAATATTTAGAATGCAGTTAGAATACACTTCGAATGCCGTTCGATATGTCTCCTCTTCGAATGCACCTCGAATGTTTTGAGCATGAGCAAAACATTCGGGCCAGCCACAAGAATGGGCCCGAATGTTTGGAATGCACTCAGAATGCAGACAGAATTTTTAGAACGCACTTCAAATATCCCGGAATATACGAAGAATTTTCATTCCAACGGCATTCCGGCTCATTCCGCCTCTAGTGGGCGGCACGGTGGTGTAGTGGTTAGCATGGTCACCTCACAGCAAGAAGGTCCGGGTTCGAGCCCCGTGGCCGGCGAGGGCCTTTCTGTGTGGAGTTTCCATGTTCTCCCCGTGTCTGCGTGGGTTTCCTCCGGGTGCTCCGGTTTCCCCCACAATCCAAAGACATGCAGTTAGGTTGACGTGGGGCGGCCTTGGGCTGAGGTGCCCTTGAGCAAGGTACCTGACCCCTGACTGCTCCCCGGGCGCTCTGGTGTGGCTGCCCACTGCTCTGAGTGTGCACGTGTTCACTGCTTCAGATGGGTTAAATGCAGAGGATGAATTTCACTGTGCTTGAAGTGTGCATGTGACGAATAAAGGTTTCTTCTTCTTTTTCTTCTTCTAGTGTGACTACCCTATAATGCCTTATTGTAGTGCTTTAAAATTAATATATATCATTAGTAATGACCAAAATGAATTAATAAAGCAGGTCGAAAAATAATATTAATTATTTGTTACTTTATCATCATGCACAAAACTATCGATAAATCATGGCTTCCGGATCCCAGAAAAAGGCAGCCTTGCCTCAAGGCTAATCTCGCATGATGTCACGCGTGGAACCCCGGTCCGGTTATCTGGGTCATTTCCGTTCATCTGACTCCGTGCTTGTTTACTTACTGAAATTGGATATTGTTGTTGGAATCTTACAAAAATAACAATGTGAAAGCGCTGTGTTGTGTTCGCATGTTCAAATCCATATACAGCAGGACATTCAGCTCACAAATTTCAGAGAAATGACACTAATCGAAAGCGACAGCGGGTGAGGTTTGTGCAAACGAAGTGGGCAGATTTCATTTCGCCTATTTATAATAAATCTGATTCATCAAGTGTTCACCACCACCAGAATGACCACATGGGAAATACTGGAGCAAAAAAGAAACCCACTGATTTAAATGAGAACTGAAGTCATTTTTAAACTTGCTTTATTCCTTAATTAACGCGTTATTCAATTCCGTTTTCGGTTTTAGTAACCTTATATCGTGACTCGTATTGGCAGCTAATTGCAATTAAATATTATACTTATCGGCCTATTCGGTTTTTAGCCGTGTTGAATTTAGTTCGTTTGGTCCACGGCGGGCGTCGCTTATCCACACGATCTTCACAAGACTTGTTCAAGACTTCAAAACGGGAAGTGTCAGCCAGGTGTCAGTGCCGCCATTTTGAAAACTATTTTCCAAACGAAATATTGCACAAAAACGAGTTTAAATGACGATTACTGCCTACTTTTTTCAAACTTTCCTGATTGCTATCAAAACAAACAAAACTTCCAGCTTGATTACGTCAGCGTTCGAAAGAGGGCGCACGCATCTTTTGACAACGTTGGCAGATGTTGGTCGCTTTGATTTCCACTGTACGTTTTACTTCCATCCTACGATGTCTCGCACAGGTCTCAGTGAATCTTGTTTACGCCAATTGCTTTGACATATGGACTGATATATTACATAGCATATTTCAAACACTCATAACTTGCTATAGCAGTGACAAAATAGCAATCAAAAATGCATTCCTATATTTAATAAAATGAGATAAACAGAATTTTGATAATAAAAAATAAAAAAATCATTTGGACCTTCAGTTTTCCTTTAATAAATGACGTTTGATCTGACATTTGGACAATTCGTCGATTCCCCTATTATCGCCCACTTCATATTTTCTTTCAATAATTACACTGAATAAGTGTACGTTTTAAAGATTATATTTCTGCATTTATTGAGGTGCATGTAAATATTTTCCCTGTATTTTGCAGCAGCCAGCTTTGAATAAAAATCCACAAACCAATCTGTGTTTCCAATTCTCTCTGGCTGGTGGTGCGCTATCAGCGGTGAGCGGGACTGTTGTGAACTGAATGAACTGGCATCTGTTTCTTGTCTTGGGGGCTCGAAAAGATAACTATTTACTCCGGAATATCCTTGATAATCAACTGCCCCTTCATCTGACATATTAGAATCCCAATCACTATCAGAATTCTCTCCAAAACGTGATTCCATATCGAGACTGGTCTAACCACTGCTGCGCACATGAACGAAATTGATATCTCGATTGTTACTCATGTGATGTCACGCACCCCTTTGGGATCTTCCAGATGAGTCTCGGCAGATTCCATGAAAATCGGGTGATTTTATTGATTTTCCATTAATTTATGGCCTTTTGGATCAGCTGTGGTTCGAAAACACATGGTCAATCAACATAATGCTTTGTACAAGGAAAAAAGTGTGGTTTAGGAGCATTACATACACTTTAAGTGGCTGATAAGTTGAGACAGGTGTGTTGGAAGTAGAAAAAAACCCCACTTCAGGATAAAAACTGTGAATAACTACTATGACTACTGTGCCAGATACTTATATGCTCTTTGCTGGATGCAGTAAATGCATAGTTCAGGAGTTTTGTTGCAGCAGTGTCTAGCAGATTGCAGCGAAGGACCCCCTAGTGCCATTTCCATCTGTACCTAAAGACCCACATGCCCTGACAATGAGGTGACCATGTCCCTGCCTGCACACAAACAGAGGGGTCGGCAGTGGTGAGTGTGAGTGTGTGAGTGTGAGGTGGGGGAATATGCATGAGGCGAAACACATTAATAAGCTATAATATCAATCTCAAATGCCTTATCCATAATTTATTCCTTATGCCAATTTATATGGTGTGGAAGCCTGTGGGAGGGGGAAACTCTCATACATCACGTTAGTTTATTAGCTTTCCACCCTCCTCTCTCACTCTAGCTGGCCTTTCACTCTTCTTCTCTTTTTTTTTTGTTGGCCCCTGTTTTGTCATGGTTGTTGTTCTGTTCAGCACAACTGGCCCCATAAAAAACTCCAAACAGCTTAATTGCCGGGTTGTAAAAGATTTGCATGTTCTGGATGGGGGCGGGTGGTGTTGTAGCGGGAGTTGGGGATCGAGGGGCTAAGGAAGGACGGGATAATAAGAAGGCTGGGGATGAGACCAGAGACTGCATGGTTGGGGGAGGCTAAGAAAGAAACATCATCATCTTCATCAAGTGCAACACTGCCCGAACAAATGCCCGACTGAATTCCCTTCTGAATTGCCACCAATTACGGGTTTGAGATCTGGTGAGGTCAGCAGCAGGGCTGTTACCATGAACCTAGGCATGCATGCTCCGACTACTAAACAGCCCCGTTTGCAGCCTGTGATGAGAGACGAGAACAAGGGTGTCAAGAAGGAGTGAGTCCTTAATTACCTCCTGAGCTCTGGATCTCCTTTATCAGACTGCAAGAACTGAAGGAACAATCACAATGTCAATATTGACCATTTTATCAGGATATGAGTTGCTGGATCTTCACTGATTATGAATTTGTAAAACAACATCAATCATGTAAATTGACACTATCAGAAGCTTGCATTAAAATATCATAACTGGGCTTTAATTATATCTCATAAAATACTTCTAAAATGTTCTTTTTTTCAGTTTAATTAGACTTATGGGTTTGGTATTTTTGCATTTTATTTCAGTAAAATATCATTTTTACAAGTAAAATGTTTAGGATTAAATACTGAAACTAAATATACAGGCGGAATATAAACCCTTATATTAAAGGAAAGGACAAGAAAAGACAAGACAAACAAGGAAATTTAACGAGTATAATTTTTTTCAGCTCATTCAGGAATTTATGCATTTTATTTCTGGCTAAATGACAGTCAGGACTGTAATTATTTTAATTAGCACATTTAGGTGGTTTTTTTTTCTTTTTTAATTAAGGATAGTCTATTGTTTTTGGTCTTGTCACATTAATTTTTTTTAATCTCGGTGATTTTATCATTAATTTAATAACTGATAAAATAATAATACATTTATTTATTTATTTATTTATTTATTTATTTATTTGAAATCCGCGTGACTAAGTTATTAATAAATTCAGCAGTAATTCTGTTCAAATACTGAATCTTAATTGTCATTCTTTTCTTGGTGAAAATAAAATTAAAAACACAGTTTTAAAGAAGCAATGTATTTGCACAGAGTTCACTAATTAACTAAATAAATTTTATTCACCCTTTCAACAAGTAGGCACCAATTCACTGCTGCCGAACAGCAACAGTTATATATATATATATATATATATATATATATATATATATATATATATATATATATATATATATATATATTTATTTATTTATTTATTTATTTATTTATTTAACCAAGATGATATTTTGGTTACAATAATGCACATTAGGAGTGTTCGAGCAGCAGTAGTAGTTTATTGCAAGACATATATTATAATTGTCATATGCAGCAATATGATTGCAGTGTACAATTCTGTCCAGTTGTATTATCAAGTATTATATTAGCATATATTTACATAAAGCATGTCACTATTAAAAACAATCCTCAGCTTATCTTCAGCTTTAGAGAAACTTGATGTGAGGAGCAAACTGGCATGAGAGAGAGAGATGGATGTTGCCGATCTGCTACATGTGTGATGGTTGGGGTGGGATGCGGAACTAAGCCGCTGCTCTAAACCCATCAAACTGCCAATGTGTTTAATTGTTGGCTCATCAACAGAGCGGCGTGTCCTCGCTAAGCTCACTCATTACCACTGCACCGCCTTTACCCACAATCCATCACGCGTGTATGAGGCTCCACAAGCCAAGCAGTCTGAGCAAAAGGCCCTCATAATTGCAATCATATATGTGGGGTTTTAGCACGCGCCATACTGTACCATTAGTTTCACAAATAAGTAATAATTTGCTAATGACAACATTATGTTGAGTCAGTTTAGGGGCAATTAAAGTGAGTGATATTTACATATGCCTAATGAATCATGGCGCCGTGGCAGCTTGAGGGAGGCTCATGAATATTCATCCACGCATTCACAGCGGCCTGCCCGTAGTTTATAATCTGAATTATGGTTGATTTGCCCTTTTAAAAAATGAACACGGGCGCATCTCCCTCAAGGAGCGAATGAACAATAAAGGCTGATTATAAAAATGCTTTTGGTGGTAAACTGCTGGTGAGGAAATCAAAGGCTGGGGTTTTTTTTATAGACTTCCACAGCTTTATGGCAAAACCCACACATAGTTTAGTGTAAGGTATGAGAGAGAGCCCACCCTTTCCCTGTCCATGCCTCTCAGTCTACTGGGGTCAACTGTGTCACCAAGCAGCAATCAGTCCCTAATAGCCTAGAGAGTGGCTTTTCAGGAAATACCAGCTGCATAGTGTCCAAGATGTTAATAGAGGTGTAACATAATGACAATTTCTGTATATGTATCTGTATCTATAGCGCCAGTGCGTCAAATATTTGGGTTAATTCTAGCCACGTTCACTGGATATGAGCAATCGCATGCTCTGATTGGCTACTAGGATATCAGCTCATATACCATGAGTAGAGAAAAACAAAATGGTGGTGCGAGGATGAAATAAAAACTACTCGAAAACAAAACCCAAAAAAATACCAAAAAAAAAGCAACAAAATATGGAATGAAGGTATTTCATGGTAAGAATATATCTTTTTTCAAGAATTATTATTATTATTATTATTATTATTATTATTATTATTATAGCATTTTTCACAAATTGCTCCTGTCGTTTCGCCAGTTTGCTTCCATTCCAAGCGGAAATGATTTTGTCGGACATTTTGGATAAAGTTTTATTTATCGAATTTGCAAAAAATAACAATAAAAATGCTCTGCTTCTCAAAATCCAGTGAATGTGGATAGAATAAAACAGTTATTCCACTCAATCTCGTGCTCTACGTGCCTCGTCGGCTATCAGCTCACGTACGACTTGATTTTGTGGAATAACTGTTAAATGTATTCAGATTTAAACCAGAATGATGCTTTAAAAACATTAACTTGATGCAGGCTAGAGCTGGGAACTGGAATGTTTTGGGTTTTTTTTTTTAATCCTGCTTATACATTTATTACTTTTATTTGTCCCTGCCTTCTATATTCTTTAAAAAAAAACTACTAGCCTAATATATCCCCTTCGGACACAGTTGTACACATGAAGTTACATAGCATGAAGTAACATAGCATCTTTCCTTGTGTCCGAAGGGGCTAAACCACCCTTTACTGACCAGGCAATTACTAAGGCTGAATGAACATAGTAAATGCATTGAGCAGTGACTCACATTCACGTTAATGAATGTGGTCTTTCTTTGTCCCACAAGCTTCTTATCTGAAGTCGCCTTGAAAGTAAAAACCTCTCACTTACTTAGCTTTTTTGTTGTGTGTAAAATCACTTGTTGCACACCTCTATTCTCAGCCAGATGGCCTGAGAATAGCGTGCTTCTTATTCATATTTGTATTTCTAGCTGTTAAGATTGCATTATCTCAAGTCAAGTCAAGTTTATTTTTATAGCGCTTTTAACAATAGACATTGTCGCAAAGCAGCTTTACAGAAATTTAAAGACTTTGAGCTAATTTTATCCCTAATCTATCCCCAATGAGCAAGCCTCTGCATTATCTGTT
The DNA here is from genome assembly GCF_027579695.1 of Neoarius graeffei. Classification (NCBI taxonomy): domain Eukaryota; kingdom Metazoa; phylum Chordata; class Actinopteri; order Siluriformes; family Ariidae; genus Neoarius; species Neoarius graeffei. The sequence goes on along the minus strand of NC_083575.1, from coordinate 24,178,868 downwards.
CATTAGAAATACTGCATTCATTTTCACTCACAACCAAATCATGTGCGTATGTGTGTGTGTGTGCATGCCCGTCTCAGCCTGCCCGAAGTGGCTCCTCCACTCAAGTGCAATTGTAAAAAAAAAAAAAAAAACCTAAGTTTAGAGTTGCTAATTGGGCTCTGTTAATTGCAATATGTGTGTTTTGAACTGGTTCCATCCAATTCCCACAGCAGATTATTAATTGTAAATGCCAACATCTGCCTTGCTGAAAGTAATTTGATCAGATGCTCTGGCACTTTGACCTTTGCTCAGGATTCACTGAAGCCATCCTGTGTTCTTCACCGTGATTCAGTACACCTGTTTCAAACTGAACATGCTGCCTACTTTTCTATCTTTTTCATCTTTGATGGTTGAATTACAGAACACATTTTGAGAAATGTGTAAAAGCACCATGCAAAAGTCTTAGGCACCCTATTTTTTTATTCAAAAACATTTTAGAGTCCAAACATTCGTTTTCCAGCATGAAATTAAATGTTACCAAAAAAATGTTTGCATCTGAGCAGCATATTCCATAAGAGAGCGCTTTTCAGATGAAAAAAGAAAGCATAATGAAGGCTGCTGGGTTTTGGGGCAAAATGAAGAAGCGAGTGTGACAGTCAAAGTGTCCAGAAGAACTGTGGCTGGTTCTGTAAGACGCTCAGTAAAACCTACAGCTCATTTCCTTATCAAACTGCACTCACTGGACCTCAGACTCCTTTTTTTTTTTAAGCAAAGGGAATTTCATCTCATCTCATTATCTCTAGCCGCTTTATCTCGTTCTACAGGGTTGCAGGCAAGCTGGAGCCTATCCCAGCTGACTACGGGCGAAAGGCGGGGTACACCCTGGACAAGTCACCAGGTCATCACAGGGCTGACACATAGACACAGACAACTATTCACACTCACATTCACACCTACGGTCAATTTAGAGTCACCAGTTAACCTAACCTGCATGTCTTTGGACTGTGGGGGAAACCGGAGCACCCGGAGGAAACCCACGCGGACACGGGGAGAACATGCAAACTCCGCACAGAAAGGCCCTCACCGGCCACGGGGCTCGAACCCGGACCTTCTTGCTGTGAGGCGACAGCGCTAACCACTACACCACCGTGCCGCCCAAAGGGAATTTCATTTCACACCAAATATTGGCTTTGTTTCATTTATTACGGCTTACTGATTACTGTTTATGGTATTTTTTTTTTAATGTTGAAACATTTCATTTCATTATTTTTAAGCCATTTTTGGTCTCCAACATTTCTTTACATGAGCCTAAGACTTTTGTACTGTACCGTATACTCAAAAGAAAAAAAAAACTTTCAAGGATAGTTACATGGATAATCAAGACTTCGACGGGTTCTGCTTGAAATCTTTAGTGATACAGAGGTCTTGCATAAACCTTCAAGACTTCCAGTGAACCTTTACAGGTCCTAGATTTCAGCTAATCTTCTGCACTGTATGTTGTTAATTAGACCAATTTTGAGTTGATTTTTTAATGCTAACGGATTGAGTAATTCTTATCAATCCAGCAGTCTACAAGGCTGAAAGAAAAAACAGAGACAGACTGAAAGCACTTTGAAAATCTGTCTTTGTTTGTCACAAATTCTAATTTTGCCAAAAGGAACAGAGATGGAATTTAAAAAATTAACTAGAATAAATAGTAGAAAATAAAACACAATGGAGTAAAAGAATGTAATTATGATTATCCACATTCAGTGGATATGAGCAATTGTGCGCTCTGATTGGCTACTCTACTACTAGGCAGGGCCGCGTTAACCCTTGCCGAGGCCCTGGGCAGACACACCCCCGAGGCCCCACCCCCACCTGTTGTCAACTGCGCTCAGCAAATTCACCCCCTCAGACGTGCCTGTCTAACTAGACACAGAAACTTAAATAATGACAGTGGCACAATTAGAAATACTATTGAACAATAAAACTTTATATCCATCAACACCTATTTAATCGAGAAAAAGCAATGGTGAAATAGGCAATTGCATGGTGAAAAAATCCATCAGACATCACGGTTAACAAGTCTGGTTAACTAAAGTTTAGCCTCAAGAAGCCTTTGAATGAGTGAGTCAATGAACAACATGTCAAGAACATAACCGAGGCCTACAACAGTTTCTTTAGTATTCAGAACAAGAACATTCATTTGGTATATAACCGTTCGTTTTCATTTTGGAATCCAGGCGACTTTTAACTTGTGAAAACAAAGAACGATAGCAAAGAAAGAAAAATATCTTGCTTCTCAGAAATAAATTTCAAAATGTTAGGCTATGTGAAACATTTCATCCTTTCACACATGTAATGTCCCAAACAGCAGTGGCACACAGCTTTGCGCATTCAGTTTGACAGCCATGGGTCAACTTACAAGGGCACTTTCCTACTTTTCTGGAAAGCGAAGTCATTAATTAAACCATTGAACTCAAGCTGGCGTAGCGTGTGAAGACATGGTGGACAGTGATCATATTGACAATGACGGGTGATTTATGCGACGGGACAAGGTGGGCTTCCTTACGGGTGGCGAAATGCATCAAAAATGTTATCAATATGATCAAAACTTCTGAAAATATCGTTTCATATTTTCCGATCTCGCTACCTCCGAGGCCCCCTAGTGGCCGAGGCCCTGGGCAGCTGCCCATGAAGCCCATTAGGATAACACGTCCTTGCTACTCATATACCGTGAGTAGAGAAAAACAAAATGGCGGAGCGTGTTGCTGAACTAACCAACTCTACTTGAAAACAAAACCCCCCAAAAAAATAAAAAAGCAACAAAATATGGAATGAAAGTGTTTGATGGTAATAACATATCTTTTTTTATTTTTCAAGAATTATTATTATTATTATTATTATTATTATTATTATTATTATTATTATTATAGCATTTTTCAAAAATTGCTCCTGTCATTTCGTTGATTTGTTTCCATTCTAAGCGGAAATGATTTTGTCAGACATTTTGTATGAAATTTTTATTTATAGAATTTGCAAAAAATAAAAATGCTCTGTCTCTCAAAATCCATTGAATGTGCATATAATAAAACAGTTATTCCACTCAATCTCGTTGTACATGACTTATAGCCGACTCGGCACTACACGCCTCGTCGACTATCAGCTCATGTATGACTTGATTTCGTGGAATAACTGTTAATTATCCCAAGATTATTGCTTCTTATTTATAGCAGGTTTTCACCTTTTCTATTTCACCCGACTGTTTTTATACAGATTCAGGTTAAAGGAGAACTGAAGTCAGTTTTAAACTTGCTTTATTTCTTAATTAACGTGTTATTCAATTATGTTTTCGGTTTTAGTAACCTTATACCGTGACTCGTATTGGCAACTAATTGCAATTAAATATTATACTTATCAGCCTATTCGGTTTTTAGCCATGTTGAATTTAGTTCGTTTGGTCCACCGCAGGCGTCACTTATCCATACGATCTTCACTAGACTTCTGCGAGACTTCGAAACAGGAAGTGTCAGCCAGGTGTCAGTGCCACCATTTTGAAAACTGTTTTCTAAATGAAATACTGCACAAAAATGAGTTTAAATGATGATCACTGCCTACTTTTTTCAAACTTTCCTGATTGCTATCAAAACAAACAAAACTTCCAGCTTGATTACGTCAGCATTCGAAAAAGGTCGCGCGCGTCTTTTGACAACATTGGCAGATGTCGGTCACTTTGATTTCCGCTGTATGTTTTACTTCCGTCCTACAATGTCTCGCACAGGTCTCAACGAATCTCGTTTACAGCCATCGCTTTGACATATGGACTGATATATTACATAGCATATTTCAAACACTCATAACTTGCTATAGCAGTGACAAAATAGCGATCAAAAATGCATTCCGATATTTAATAAAATGAGATAAATAGAATTTCGATAATAAAAAATTTGCCTTCAGGTCTCCTTTAAGCAATGAGGACTCCATACTGTATGAAACAATGCTTCCCCCTTGTGGACTGACCCTGTTACACAGCTGTGCAGTGTTTCACTCTGGCTGAACCATGCATGTGGAATTTTGCAGGAAACCTTTAAGTCCACTACAACAATCAAGAACCTACCTACCTAAGAACCTCACATACTGTATAAAACACATTGTGTGTTACATATTAACACCTTCCATCGTCATGGATCAGAAAAGAGCAAATGTAACTGAGACATACTGTATGTAGTTAAAGAAAGTTGCATATGAAATAAACCATATTTCATATACAGTGCTTTCCACAATTATTGGCACCCTTTGTAAAGATGAGTAAAAAGGGTTAGAAAAAAAATCCACCTTTTGGTGAAGTCACTTCATGTCATACTGAAAAATGAGAAAAATCCAACCTTTAACTGAAATAAATTTATTCAGAGGAAAACAAATCCCTCATCAAGAAATAATTATTTAAAAAAAACACACATGCCACTATCATAGGTGCCCCTGAAAATGATAGTGAACACAATCTAACTGAAGCGTGATTCCCATTTAAATTGGACAGTATGTTTGAGCTGACTGGAGTGTGTGGGAACTTTCAAGCTGTAATCCATGACTTCCTGATTAACCGGGGAACAAATATGAGGTGACACAGAGGCCAAATTCCCTTAGTCATCCATCAACATGGGAAAGATAAGAGAACACACAAATCAAATGAGGGAGAAGTGTGTTGACCTTCATAAGTCAAGGAATGGTTATTTTTAAATAAATTAATTAATTTAAAAAAAAAACTACTCACCTGAAAATGTCCATTTCTACTCTTAGGGCACTAATAATATTTTTTTTAATAAATAAATAAAAGTGGACACCAACTGGAACTGTTACAAACTCTCCTGGAAGAGGGCCCAAGTTTATTTTTCCTCCATGTACAGTGAGGAGGAGGGTAAGAGAGGCAAAAAAAAATCCCAAAAAAAATCCCCAATGATCAGTGTTGGTGAATTACAAGAAAAAATAAAATCTTGGGGTTTCCAAGTCTCCCAAACCACCATCAGACACCACCTCCATGCCAACAGATTATTTGGAAGGTATGTCAGAAAAAAATCCTTTTCTGTCAGTTAACCACAAACGTAAGAGCCTGAAGTTTGCGAAATGCTACGACAACATTCACTGGAACCGTCTTCTATGGTCTGATGTAACAAAAATGGAGCTTTTTGGCAATAAACACTCAAGATGGGTTTGGCATAAAAAGAAGGATGGCGATAATGAAAAGAACCCGATCCCAACTGTAAAATATGATGGAAGTTCTGTGATGATGGAAACCTTGTACATGGCATCATGGACTCTATGAAATCCCAGGACATTTTAAATCAGAATCTGGCTGCCTCTGGCAGGAAACTAAAACTGGATTGTCTTGGATCTTCCAGCAGGACAATGATCTGAAGTCGCCTGACCTGAACCCCAGTGAAATCCTTTGGGGTGAGCTGAAGAGGAGAGAGCACAAGAGAGGGCCTTGGAGCATGGATGATCTGGAGAGATTATGTAAAGAGGAATGGTCTCAGATGCCCTCTGTATCTCCAACCTTATGAAATATTATAAGAGAAGACTCAGTGCTGTTTTACTGCCAAAGGGAGGGTATGCAAAGTATTAAATGCAGGGGTGCCAAAAATAGCAGCACATGTTTTTGTTGAAAATTATTATTTCTTGATAAGTAATTTTTTTTTCTCTGAATAAATTTATATCAATTAACGGTTGGGTTTTTCTCATTTTTGCAGCGTGAGATGAAACGACTTCACCAAAAGGTGGAATTTTTTTTCCGAACCCTATCTACTAATCTATACAAGGGGTGCCAATAATTGTGGAGGGCACTGTATAAACATCATCAGGGTTGTATGAGATGCATGTCAGCAGAATAGACATACAATACAAGCAGATCATTTGGCAATTAAATAAAGAAAAAGGAAACAAATATTCCATAAGACACATAAACATTTGTATTTAAGGACTCTCAGATTTGAGTGGAACTATAAATGAGTGTTTTATTAAAGGCAGGTACACTTGTTGGGTGATGTAGTTACTGTAAGACTGTAAGTTATCATAAGCTGAGATTTATTAGACAGTAAGCGTTTATTGTCACTACTCTACTAGGTAGGACTCCCTTTGCTCTCAGAACAGACTTAATTCTTCATGGTGTGGATGTCACAAGGTGTTAGAAATGTTCTTTAGAGACTTTGGTCCAGGTTGATATCATCACATCATATGACTGTTGCATGTTTCAGCTGTGCATGTGTTCTGCAAATCTCCTGTTCTGTCATATCCCAAAGGTGCTCTGTTGGATCTGGTGACTGGGAACTCCTCATCATGTCCATGGAACCAGTTTGTGATGACTTGTGCTTCATGACATGGTGCATGATCATGCCAGAAGTAGATGGATGGATGCCATAAAGAGAGCCATTCATCCATCCATTATCCGCAACCGCTTATCCTGTGCAGGGTCGTGAGCAAGCTGGAGCCTATCCCAGTTGACTATGGGTAAGAGACTGGGTACACCCTGGACAAGTCGGCAGATCATCGCAGGGCTGATACATAGAGACAAACAACCATTCACACTCACATTCACACCTATGGTCAATTTAGAGCCACCAATTAGCCTAACCTGCATGTCTTTGGACTGTGGGGGAAACCAGAGCACCCAGAGGAAAACCACACAAACACGGGAGAACATGCAAACTCCACACAGAAAGGCCCCCGTCAGCCACTGGGCTCGAACCCAGAACCTTCTTGCTCTGAGGGAACAGTGCTAACCACTACACCACCATGCTACCCTAAAGAGAGGCATGTGGTCAGCAAAATGACTTAAAAATGCTGCTGCATTCAAACAATGTTGGATTGATATTAAAGAGAAAATGTGTACCAATATGTCCACACAACTCAATTACACCACCTCCACCACCAGACTGAACTACTGACACAAAACAGATCAGGTCCATGGATTCATGTTACTGACTCCAAATTCTGACCCTGCATGTGACAGCAAAAAATGGCAATTCATCAGATCTAGCAACACTTTTTTTCAATCTTCAACTCTCTACTTTCGATGGGTCTGTTCCTATTGTAGCTTCAGATTTTTATTCTTGGCTTGCAGTAATGGAACCCAGTGTAGTCTTCTGCTGTTGTAGTCCATCAAGTTTTAAAATGCTGTGCATTTTGAGATTCTTTTCTGCTCACCACGGTTGTAAAGAGTGGTTATTTGAGTTACCTTTGACTTACTGTTAGATCAAACCAGTCTGGCCATTCCACTCTGGGCTGTCTTATTCGTTTCTGCCCACAGAACTGCTCCATTCTGTGTAAAGTGTAGAGACGAGAATGCATGAAAATCTCATGAGGCGTTTCTGAAATTCTCAAACCAGCACACTGATGTGAACATTACCTGAAGCTCTTGACCTGTATCTACTTGATTTTACGCACTGCGCTGCTACCACATGATTGGCTGACTGGATAATTGCATGAATGTGCACAGGTACGGGTGTTCCTAATAATGCGTTTGGTGAATGTATGTGTGCTACAAGACAAGTGATCCAGATTAGATTAGATTAGATTAGATTAGATTAGATTAGATTAGATTAGATTAGATTAGATTAGATTAGATTAGATTAGATTAGATTAGATTAGATTAGATTAGAGTGATCCAGATAGGCCATTTCCAGTTATATTTATTATATCTATCTATTATATCGATTATTTCCCAATAAATTAACAACTAATAAACATAAAGTAATGAATTACAAATATGTCTTAGTTCTTTCACACTAGAGTACTGTAGTTTCCCCCATTTCTCGCAGTTTAATCACAAATGTTAATGCCATTAAAGGAGATGAAACAAACCAAAGAATCCTTAAGAGTCCTCAGGAAAGATGTAACCTTTTTGTGTGTATTTTGAGAATATTTCCTCAGGAAAGGTATAAATAAAAGTATAAAAAGGCAGGAAAGACACTTCTAAGAAACTCTGGATCCAAATTCCATTCAGTACAAGAAAGATACATATATGCTGGACATATCTGGGAGCTCATCCATAGGAATAAACATTTCAGGGAATGGAGTCATGCCATTGCTGTCCACCATGGTTTTCACTGTGTATGCTTTCAACTCAACCTTCCCCACCAACACATCCGTGTGAATGACAGCTATCCTCGTCTCCTCATAGTAAGGCATGCCCACATCTCTACCCAGTACAATATCATGGTTCTGCCCAGGCATCCAGAAAGGGTATGAGATGTAGACCCTCTCCAACCTCCTCACTGTGAAGAAGTGAACAGATAATGAAGCACCTCTTGCTGAGTTGCACTTGGCCAGTGCCAGGTGGCGGACCTCCGAGTTGTTCAGTAGGCGTGCAACATTGAGTGGCGAAGTGTACCACACTGTCAGACGCTTGTACGTCACTGTGCTGGGGCTGTCATTGTGCTCCAGCATGGAGAATGGGTGGTTATGACAGACACAGTCACTGGAGTTGATAATGCTGCAGGCTACCAGGTCCTGCATGCACGTACAGATGATGATGTGGTGCTCACTCACATTGGCCAGAGTGAACTCGGCACGCAGGATCGCCGGCATGACCAGAGACAGGACACAGTACAGAGCAACACAGTCCATATGACCCAAAAGACTCATCTCTGACATTGTTGCAAAGCTAGAAACGTGTAGTAGGCTATATGTCACAAAGTTCTTTGCAGCCTTGCTGCTATGTTCCACTCGGAATTATGTCTTTCTGTTAGGTTGCATGAAACTGTTCCAAATGGCTTTGTCCTACTGAAAATGACAGAAGAATGTCTGTGGTGATGTTGCCAGTGAGAGCGCTACCATGAATAACTGGCATGGCCTGAGACAGACACCAGGGTCAGGTCTTCTGCGAATGATAATAAGAACACAGATAAGATAAGAAGATGACACAAAGTATTGCACAAGTACAGCTTCAAGAAATGCAATTAAAAGGCATGCTACAGTTGTGGTCAGAGGTTTGCATACAGTGGCATGAATGTCATCTTGGATATGAATGTCATGGCAATATTTGGGCTTTCAGTAATTTCTTTGAACTGTTCTTTTTCTGTGGCAGAATGATTATACAGCATACAGCTTTAATTAAAAAAACACTAGAATTAGTTGCACAAGTTTTAATTTCCTTTGGGTTTTCTGAAATCAACACAGGGTCAAAATTGTACATACAGGGTCAAAAATCTACATACAGCACACCTAATATTTGGGTAAAATTTCTCTTCGCAAGATTCACCTTGACCAAACATTTTTGTTTACCATGAACAAGCTTAGTGTGAATGGTTGTCTGTGTCTATGTGTCAGCCCTGTGATGACCTGGTGACTTGTCCAGGGTGTACCCCGCCTTTCGCCCGAAGTCAGCTGGGATAGGCTCCGGCTTGCCTGCGACCCTGTAGAAGGATAAAGCGGCTAGAGATAATGAGATGAGATGAGATGAGATGAGATGAGATGAGATGAGATGAGATGAGATGAGATGAGATGAACAAGCTTCTGGCAGAATTCTGGTTGGATATTTCACGACTCTTCATGGTAGAATTGGTAGAGTTCAATTAAGTTTTTTTTTGGCATGGACTTGACTTATAAGCACGATCCATATATTTTCAATAGGGTTGAAGTCAGGACTTGTTTAAAGCTTAATGTTAGCCTGCTTTATCTTCCACAACCAGCTCTGATGTGTGTTTGGGTTCATTGTCCTGTTGTAACTCCCAAGTCCCAAGTTGTGTTCAAATTTCTGATGGTTTATGCTGAAGAATTCTGAGGTAATCCTCCTTCTTCATTATTCCATCCACTTTGTGCAATGAACCAGTTCCACTGGCAGCACAACAGCCCCAGAGCCTAATGATCCCACCACCACCACCAGCTGGTACAGTCCTGTACATAGTGGTCATTGTGGCCAAACAACTCAATCTTTGTCTCATCTGACCATACAGCTTTCCTCCAGAAGGCTTTTTCTTTGTCCCTGTGGTCAGCTTCAAACTTTAGTTAAGCTTGAAGTTGTCAATTTTGGAGCAGGGGGTTATTTCTTGGATAGCAGTCTCTTAGTCCATGGTGATCTGAACTGTAGACAGTGATCCATCAGCTTCCAGTTCATGGCAGGGCTGTGTCATGGTGGTTCCCAGGTTGTTCCTGACCATCCAAACCAATTTCCTTTCAGCTGAGGGTGACAGTTGGGGTTTTCTTGAAGCAAAGTGGCTTGGCAAAGTGACTACACCTCACAATAACCAAGAGACATTCCAGAGTTGTGTATCTCTGTGATCCTGTTTCTCAGATCTGCACTGAGCTCCTTGGACTTTCCCATTTTACTATGTGTTGGTCAATCCAATGAGTGCTGTAAACAAACCCTTTTTATGAAGGCACAGAGAAGCTACCAGCTATAGTCAATCATAATCACTAATAGGAAGTTAAGAGACCTCGGCCTTGGCAAGATCAGAAACATTTTTTAAGTATCAGCTCTGAATTAATAATCTTAGTGAGCGTATGTACATTTTTGACTCTGTATGTATAAATTTGACCGTGTGTTGATTTCAGAAAACCCAAAGAAAATTAAAACTTGTGCACCAAACTCTAGTGCTTTTTTAATTAAAGATGTATGCTGTACAATCATTCTGCCACAGAAAAAGAATAGTTCAAAGGAATTGCTGAAAGCCCAAATACTGCCATGACATTCATATCCAAGATGACATTCATGTCACTGTATGTAAACTTCTGACCACAACTGTAAATATAATAAATATTATAAATATAGGCAGTGATGGCTGGTGGTGATGTTTGATGGGTGGCCAAAATATAATATGTGTTAATAGTTGGGCAATGAAATTTTTAGGGTGACTTATATCAGTGATGGAATAAGAAGAACAATGTGGGTAAACTCAAATCCTTCCCATCCCACATCAGGCAGCACCAATCTCATCTTCTATAGCTCTCGGCTTCTTGCATAGCTAGGGTTACAGTGGGGGGCTGGTCCTCTGGTAACCACAAGAGTTTGACTCCCTACTCACATCTGCATCGCAGCACTTCGCCAGTAGGTACCTTTTTATGATGGTCTTTGGTACGACCCAACTACAAGTAGAACTCACGGTTGAGAGGCAGACACACTAACCACTAGGCCAACTCACAGTGGGTAAACTTGTAATAATTATTTGTTTGTTTACAGAAGTTGGTGAAGTGCCTATGCTTGGTATTTAGGCCCTGAAGCAGGGTGTACTTTCTTTTTCTCATGACTGTATCTGTATGATTTCTATCTTTTTAAGTGTTGCAAGCTCATAATTCTCATTCTCATGAAATTTAGGAGTGTGTCACTGTATATAATCACCAAATATGACTGTCACTGATAGGCGGCATGAGTCTACAGTCTGAACTAGAAAGAAATCAGCCCCAGCTTTGCTTTTTCATATCATTCTTTGTATTTTTCTTCCAATCACTGGTGGTTCTGTTGCACTTGATTCCACAAAAAAAAAAAAATTTTAATTAAAAATAAATAAATAAATACAACCCCGATTCCAAAAAAGTTGGGACAAAGTACAAATTGTAAATAAAAACGGAATGCAATAATTTACAAATCTCAAAAACTGATATTGTATTCACAGTAGAACATAGACAACATATCAAATGTCGAAAGTGAGACATTTTGAAATTTCATGCCAAATATTGGCTCATTTGAAATTTCATGACAGCAACACATCTCAAAAAAGTTGGGACAGGGGCAATAAGAGGCTGGAAAAGTTAAAGGTACAAAAAAGGAACAGCTGGAGGACCAAATTGCAACTCATTAGGTCAATTGGCAATAGGTCATTAACATGACTGGGTATAAAAAGAGCATCTTGGAGTGGCAGCGGCTCTCAGAAGTAAAGATGGGAAGAGGATCACCAATCCCCATAATTCTGCGCCGACAAATAGTGGAGCAATATCAGAAAGGAGTTCGACAGTGTAAAATTGCAAAGAGTTTGAACATATCATCATCTACAGTGCATAATCTCATCAAAAGATTCAGAGAATCTGGAAGAATCTCTGTGCGTAAGGGTCAAGGCCGGAAAACCATACTGGGTGCCCGTGATCTTCGGGCCCTTAGACGGCACTGCATCACATACAGGCATGCTTCTGTATTGGAAATCACAAAATGGGCTCAGGAATATTTCCAGAGAACATTATCTGTGAACTGTGATGACCTGGCGACTTGTCCAGGGTGTACCCCGCCTCTCGCCCGTAGTCAGCTGGGATAGGCTCCAGCTTGCCTGCGACCCTGTAGAAGGATAAAGCGGCTAGAGATAATGAGATGAGATTATCTGTGAACACAATTCACTGTGCCATCCGCCGTTGCCAGCTAAAACTCTATAGTTCAAAGAAGAAGCCGTATCTAAACATGATACAGAAGCGCAGACGTCTTCTCTGGGCCAAGGCTCATTTAAAATGGACTGTGGCAAAGTGGAAAACTGTTCTGTGGTCAGACGAATCAAAATTTGAAGTTCTTTATGGAAATCAGGGACGCCGTGTCATTCGGACTAAAGAGGAGAAGGACGACCCAAGTTGTTATCAGCACTCAGTTCAGAAGCCTGCATCTCTGATGGTATGGGGTTGCATTAGTGCGTGTGGCATGGACAGCTTACACATCTGGAAAGACACCATCAATGCTGAAAGGTATATCCAGGTTCTAGAGCAACATATGCTCCCAACCAGATGACATCTCTTTCAGGGAAGGCCTTGCATTTTCCAACATGACAATGCCAAACCACATACTGCATCAATTACAGCATCATGGCTGTGTAGAAGAAGGGTCCGGGTACTGAACTGGCCAGCCTGCAGTCCAGATCTTTCACCCATAGAAAACATTTGGCGCATCATAAAACGGAAGATACGACAAAAAAGACCTAAGACAGTTGAGCAACTAGAATCCTACATTAGACAAGAATGGGTTAACTTTCCTATCCCTAAACTTGAGCAACTTGTCTCCTCAGTCCCCAGACGTTTACAGACTGTTGTAAAGAGAAAAGGGGATGTCTCACAGTGGTAAACATGGCCTTGTCCCAACTTTTTTGAGATGTGTTCTTGTCATGAAATTTAAAATCACCTAATTTTTCTCTTTAAATGATACATTTTCTCAGTTTAAACATTTGATATGTCATCTATGTTCTATTCTGAATAAAATATGGAATTTTGAAACTTCCACATCATTGCATTCCGTTTTTATTCACAATTTGTACTTTGTCCCAACTTTTTTGGAATCGGGGTTGTAAATAGAAATTTTAAATAATTCATTCGAACACATTTGCTAACAGCAAATCAACTGGTGTGGGTGCCAAAAACAATACCTTATCCTGACGTCTTTTTATCTTTGAAAGGCAGGAAGGGTGTGGCCCTGCTACCCAATTTAAACCAGTCGTCCCTGGATATAGGTTTAATGCAGGCTACATATTATAATAATATGCTTCCTTTGCATGGTTAAGTGTGGTTTTCAAACTAAATTCCATTCATCCCAAGACTTCTGCTTGTGTCTTTATTTGTCACAGATTTTTTTTTCCCTGTGGTGTCTTTTGCTGTCATGGGAAACTGTCCAGTTGTAAAACTGCTGGTGGAAGTGGAATTTCACTGGAACTGGCTCATTCTTCACAACTAGAACACTCACTTGGCTGCTTTTCTGCAACAAACAGGCTGCACACGGCAAATGCTTAGCAAATTGCTGTTTATTCTGTTCCAGGTCCAGTGGATAGAGCACACACTGCTGCCCTCATTTTCTCCCCTTGACTCATGCTGGGACCACATGTGGCTCAGGCTCAAGATCAGGTCCCTATCAGAAACACACACACACACAGAATATGCTATTTTTTCCTCACTGCCTCTTAACCATTGCATTATCTATCTATCTATCTATCTATCTATCTATCTATCTATCTATCTATCTATCTATCTATCTATCTATCTATCTATAACTAACACTAAGACAACACTAAGACAACACTAATGTTAGTGCTGTCTGACTCACACATCCAAGTTTATGTGTACGTCTGACTCACTAGTCATTCCATTGCACTTAGATTCCATTGTAAAAATCTTCCTAACAGCAAAACAAGTTCAGATGAATCTTTCCTAACTTACAAAACTCTCCAAAATCTTGTTACATGAAAACTTGCTTTGACTGCTGCCAAAGATAATAATTTGAATACCACAAGCTGGGGAGATCCTTTATCTTTGAATAAAGTATACATTTAATATATCTTACACTCATTAAGGATAATGTGATTTTGTGGAGAAAAAAAAATCCAGCTGGGGCTATATCCTGTTTTCTCTAATACAAACACTTCAACATCAAACAAAGCTACAATTAGCAGTTAGTTATGGAGGAGAAAGAAAGAAAGAAAGAAAGAAAGAAAGAAAGAAAGAAAGAAAGAAAGAAAGAAAGACTACCTGCTATGCCTCATCAATGCAGAAATGTCCAGCAGAAGTCCTTTCCCCAATCTGAGGATCTAAGAGACTGACGAGGAATGTGGGGAGTTTCGAAGTTTTCACTGGACTCAGTGAATCCACAGTGCTTGCCAAAGCCACATACAGTGTCCTCAACATCTTGCTATGCATGACCGGCCAAGCCAAGCAGGAAAATGTAAACTATGGATGGAACAACATGAGGCTGTCGCTCACAAATATGACGTCAGTGCAGATAATTTAAAACACCCACCAACATCCAGAGCTGCCTTTGGATAGTTTTTTTTATACTCACAGTGGTTCTTTTTGGTTCAGAAAGTGTGCAGTATGACAGCCACTGGATTTGAAAGTTGGGATTTAGCCAGATCACATGATGATGTTAGAGGTGGTCATATGAACTAACACATTTATCCCTAATGAGCAAGCCTGAAGTGACAGTGGCAACAAAAAAACCTCCTGAGACGACATGAGGAAGAAACCTTGAGAGGAACCAGACTTAAAAGGGAACCCATCCTCATCTGGGGGATAGCAGCTAACATGATTATAAATAACTAACTTCTATAACTGTGTCCTACATGGTCAAAAAGTCACATTGTGTCACCAGGAAATTCATTATAGTTTTAATATGAAGTCTGTTTTGTTGAAGATACAAACTGTTCATTGATGGAGACTTGAGCGTAAAACTGTTCATGACAACTGCAGTCCTAAAGTTATCATGACAACTGTAGTCCTCAGCATAGGCGGTCTTTCCATTGGGCAAAGTCGGGCAATTGCCCTGAGCCTCGTCCAATCAGGGGCCTCGTCTTCACGTTACGGTATTCCTGTTTTCCTGCATGCTATACATCATCATTTACTATGTAATAATTCATTGTGATTATACATATTTTCCACTCGACATGAACCACATTGCTACGAAAATAATAAAAGCAATAAAGCATGATTCACGTGTAATCCTACAGCTAGATTCACAAGCAAAACCACCAGTATGTGACGTGATGTCACGCACAGCTATCTGGCTTCGCTCTTTCTCAGAGCCGTAGTGTCTGAAGTAACCTAGGCAACGACGCGAGCGGGCTGAATACATGCACCAGCACCATCTAGCTCTAGCTGCAGAGCCCTCGTAAATTTTTTTGTTAAAGTAAAATCAGAATGAAACGATGTATAAGTGGCAGTGAGAAAAGGAAGAGGAAAAAGGATAGCGAACAGTTTGTTGAAAAGCTACTGAAATTAACAACCTTCTTCCACACAAGTTCTTCCACTGAAGAAGAACCCAGGGCCAGCATATCTAATGAGCTGGGTGTGAGGAGAGACTGTCAGATCTGGCGGTAATATCCATTGAGCAAGCCGTGAGAAGGAAACTGGACATGGAAGACGTCATCACTGCATTTGCCAATGCTAAAGCAAGAAAAATCAAGTTTTAAGCACACAGTAAGTAAAATTATAATAATTAATAACTAATAATTTCATTTATTTAAATCTTACACTGTATATTAATCCACGTTTGGTTTTTCTCTCTCCCTGTCTTTCTGTGCAGGTCTCATCCACTATAGCCACCACCACCCATGAGACTGATAGACAGGCACACCGACAGCAGCGCACATAGACAGACAGGCAGACACACACACACACACTGTCCTCTACTGACACACACACACGCACAGCTTATATTCAGATATTCAGTGATCTTTATTGGGGGGTTTTCAATCATTTCCATGTGTTCACAATAAATATTGTTCGTCAGTATGATTCATCATCTCATTATTATTACAGATGTATGGGTTGGGGTTGAGGGGGCCTCCAAATTGTCCTTTGCCCAGAGCCTCAGATTTCCTAAAACCGCCCCTGGTCCTCAGCCATCATAGCAAAACTGTAAATGTCCAAAGCCATCTCCGAGGTGTATCTTTGACTGTCCATATGGAGCCATTCTCCACAGGAGCGAAGTGATGAGATTTCCAGCCAGAAGTAGGGCATCAGGGTGGATCAGGTAGGTCTGAAGAGCAGGAAAGGCCAACATCACTGGTATCACAGGATTGACGAGTGTAACTCGACAGAGAGAGACAGAGAAAGGCAGAGAAAGAGGAAACGCAAATTGTCAGGTATGCCTGTCATCAAATAATGGTTAAAAATAATGTACATTATGCGTTGAGTGCAAACAGGGACTCCAGCAAGACTCACTATGGCAGTATAACTGGAGCTATGTGCAATCTAATCAAGGTTGGACTTCTTGTTTTGATTCATAGCACTGAACCACCAAAGCTTCAACATCAGACAACATTGTGAAAGCACCAAACACATTTCTTTTTTTTAGGATTAAACATTAATCTGAAATTTAAATATAAATATCTGTCAGCAGTGGTGCACTTTTCTATACAGGGGGTTAAATTCTGAAGAACTGCTTTGGGATTGATCATCGTAGACAACTGTTTGAATTATTTATTTATTTATTTATTTATTTATTGACTGCTACCTCATTCGCTGATGCTGAGAGAAGCTAGAGATGAATGGTAACCAAAAGGAGAAGAGAAAGAAACTGCTAGCATGCTGAATTATCTGATCATATAAAATCGAAGCTAGCTTTCTTGAGAACTACTGAGTAGTTCTTCCGCAGCAGAAATTATTTGTCATGTAAGGCAAATGGAGCAAAAAATCACCTATTATCCACATGCAAATAAATAAATAAATAAATGGAATATAATCAGTGGATCAGTGGAATATAACAAAGTATGAAAATGATTTTGAGGAATACGTTAATGGCATTATCTCAATTTAAAGGTAGACTGCCTTTCAGATTTTTCAAGTGTAGGTCATAAAAAGAATTTTCCCTGACACCCAATTATTTTTGTTTAGTGGACCAAAAGCTACTGAATTCGAATTACAGACTTCCAATTTTATTATTTATTTATTTTAAATAGAACAATTAATGAATTTTGGGCCACGTGGCCCTAAATTCTCCACTATTTTTTTCCTGCTTCACCATGACCCAATTCAAGATACTACGTCATGCAGCACATGGTGGGTTTTCCCTGTTCGTGCAAGGCATTGTGGGATACAAATTTGAAACAGGAGAGAAAAATGGAGGACGTGAGTGTGTGAATGAAACGTGGACGACCAACTACACTAACGGAAAGCAAGAAGAAAAGATGTTATGTTGTGAAGGAAAGGAAACACAGGACCAAACTAATAAATATCGGCGGTCAGCGAGCACCTCGGTGCGATCAACTGTTCATTTAGCGACAGAATGATGTAACTATCAGTGCAAGGTCAAAGATGGCAGTAATGCAACACTGGATGCCAGCTGCCATAAAATCCAAAAGAAGAAGAAGAAGGTAAACCTGTGCATGCGCACACAGGCTTCCTCTGTCTGCTTGACTGCGTGAAGCGAGCGATTTCATGCACAGTATTTGCTCGGGAATCCCCTCAAATTAAATAACTTCCCAGGCACAGAATGCCTTGATATTTTTTTGAGATATTACAGAAATAAACATATATCACAATGACCAAATTTCAGAGGGAACTAAATTTCACCAATTTTATGAAATCGAAAGGCCATCTAGCTTTAATCTAATATGGTTAATATGTTATTTGTTGTGTTATGTGGTATTGTGTAGGATGGTAAATCTTGAAACAGTTTTTTTTAATGTATATTTACAAGTATGCAGGAAGCACCACAGACAGCATAGAAGCTATTACAGTAAATAATAAAATAAAATATTCTACAAAAAATAATGGCACAAAAAATATTTTAATTTAATAAAACAAAAACAGACAAATGTCCTTAGCCTTTGGTTTGTGACATTTATTATTTATTTATTCCCAGTAATTATCACCGTGTATGTATTATCATTGTGCAGTACTAGTGCATCTCAACAAATTAGAATATCGTTTAAAAAATTTTTCATTTTTTTGTAATTTAATTCAAAAAGGTAAACTTTCATATACTGTATATTCATTACACATAAAGTGAAATATTTCAAGCCTTTTTTTTTGTTCTAGTTTTGATGATTATGGCTTATAGCTCATGAAAATCAAAAATCCAGTATCTCAAATTATTAGAATATTTCCTAAAATCAATCAAAAAAGGATTTACAAAACAGAAATGTCCAACTTCTGAAAGGTATTTTCATTTATACACTCAATACTTGGTTGGGGCTCCTTTATCACGAATTACTGTATCAATGCGGCGTGGCATGTAGGCGATCAGCCTGTGGCACTGCTGAGGTGTTATTGAAGCCCAGGTTGCTTTGATAGCTGTGTTCAGCTCATCTGTATGTTTGGGTTGGGTGTTTCTCATCTTCCTCTTGACAATATCCCATAGATTTTCTACGGGGTTCAGGTCAGGCGAGTTGGCTGGCCAATCAAGCACAGTAATATCATGGTTAACAAACCATTTGGTAGTAGTTTTGGCACTGTGGGCAGGTGCTAAGTCCTGCTGGAAAAGGAAATCAGCATCTCTATAAAGCTTGTCAACAGATGGAAGCATGACATGGTCTAAAATCTCCTGGTAGACAGCTGCATTGACTTTGGACTTGATAAAACACAGTGGACCAACACCAGCAAATGACATGGCACCCCAAGTCATCACAGACTGCGGAACCTTCACACTGGACTTCAAACACCATGGATTCTGTTACTCTCCACTCTTCCTCCAGACTCCATGACCTTGATTTCCAAATGAAATGCAAAATTTACTTTCATTTGAAAAGAGGACTTTGGACCACCAAGCAACAGTCCAGTTCTTTCTCTCCTTAAACCAGGTAAGACAATTCTGACATTGTCTCTGGTTCAGGAGTGGCTTGATATTAGGAATGCGACAGCTGTAGCCCCTTTTCTGAAGACGTCTGTGTGTGGTGGCTCTTGATGCACTGACACCAGCCTCAGTCCACTCCTTGTGAAGCTCCCCCAAGTTCTTGAATTGACTTTTCTTGACAATCCTCTCAAGGCTGCGGTCATCCCTGTTGCTTCTGCACATTTTCCAGCCAGCCTTTTCAGCAATGACCTTGTAGACTCTACATGATTCCAATGCATGGCCAGATGGAGATATTCCGCCAGCTGTGTGATGCCATTGTGGATGCTGGTTTGCCATGGAAGAGGTTTGCTGGAATAACAACCGACGGAGTGCCATCAATGACAGGGAGGAGAAATGGATTGGTGGCACTTGTTCAAAGAAAACTGGAAGAGGAGGGTGTGGAGGAGGCCATTGCTCTGCACTGCATTATCCATCAGCAGGCCCTTTGCAGCAAATGCCTGAAGTTTGACAATGTGATGTCTGTCATTGTGAAATGCATTAACCATATCAGATCCAGGGGCTTAAAGCACTGGGAGTTCCGCACCTTTTTGGAGGAAATAGAGTCAGCATATGAGAATGTGCTCTACTTCACCGAGGTACATACGTTGGCTCAGCAGGGGAAACGTCCTGAAGAGGTTTTTTGAGTTGAGAGCAGAAGTGAAAGCCTTCATGGAGAAGCATGGGATGGCTGTTCCTGTGCTAAGTGATCCCAAATGGCTCATGGACTTAGCTTTTCTTGTTGACATCACACAGGCACTGAATGTACTGAACAAGAAGTTACAAGGCCAGGGGCAGCTTGTCAGTGCTGCCTATGACAACGTGAAAGCATTCTCTACAACACTTGTGTTATGGAAAGCCCAGCTCTCTCAGACAAACCTCTGCCATTTCCCAGCATGCAAAGCACTCATGGATGTGGGCACACCATTCAGTGGTGAGAAGTATGCTGATGCCATTGTGAAGCTACAGGAGGAATTTGATCACAGGTTTGCAGACTTCAAGACACACAGAGCCACTTTTCAAATTTTTGCTGACCCCTTCTCCTTAGATGTGCAAGATGCCCTTCCTGTGCTTTAAATGGAGCTCATTGACCTACAGTGCAATTCTGAACTCAAAGCCAAGTTCAGGGAGGTGAGTGGAAAAGCAAACAAGCTTGGACAATTTTTGAGAGAATTGCCCCCCACTTTCCCTGAGCTTTCCAGGATGTTCAAGTGGACCATGTGCCTTTTTGGAAGCACATATCAGTGTGAAAAGCTCTTCTCCACCATGAAGTTCAATAAGTCAAAGTACAGGTCCAAACTTACTGATGAGCATCTTCAATCCATACTGAGGGTCTCAACTGCTTCCTCCCTCAAGTCAAATGTGGCTCAGCTGTGTGAGAGGAAGCGCTGCCAGGTCTCTGGCAGCAAGGAGTAGGCAAGAGAAGCCTATGTTCTGAAGAACTGTTCATGTTCTGAAGAACCCATTCATGTTCAGAAGAACCGTTCATGTTGAAGAACTGTTAATAATAAAGATTGAGAAGATTGGATTGGTTGCACTTTTTTTTTTGGAATACTTGAAACCCTTTTTTGTGGAATACTTGATGCGGCCCAGCCTCACCCAGACTCTACCTCCAGCGGCCCCCAGGTAAGTTGAGTTTGAGACCCCTGTTGTAGAGGGTGTCAGTGACCATCTTCTGGACAACTGTCAAGTCAGCAGTCTTCCCCATGATTGTGGTTGCATGTTCTGAACTAGACTGGGAGATACACGGGATTTATACTGTTTTACTCAAACTCAAAATTAAATACTTTCATATTTAGCTCATCTGGCCATAAGGCCGATGAGCTGTTGCCATGGTGTGGCGTCCGTTGTCCATCATCCATTCGTTGTCCACAATTCAGTTAAATCGTATCTCCTCCATCAGTTCTCCACAGATTTCTGTTCTGATTGTTTTATTTGAAAGAATTCATCACTCCGCACAAAACTTGGTTATTGTTTTGTCAAATTCTTTGCTAACGAGTTAGTAATTAAGCCAAATTAATGAATTTTCCAGGCCTCTTACTAAAATTGTATCTCCTCTCTCATTTCTCATCCGATTCTAGTTCTGATTGATGTTTTGGGTAGATCTTCCCTTGAGGACCAAAACTTGATTGTTTGTTTGTTAATACTTCTGTTGTAAACAATTTGTTCATAACTTTCTTTATTTTCAGTTGAATCATATCTCCTCCCTCAATTCTCAACAGATTTCAGTTCTATTTTCATGTTTGTTGTTTTGTCATCTACACACCTACAGGATCTCAATTTCGAAACCAACTTACACCGGTTTAAAATACATGTCTGTCTTTCACAAAATACTTTGAACATAATAATATAATTACAAGCATGCATACTGACTTGCTCGCCATCATTTCATTAACCCTCTAGACTCCTAATGGAAATGCAAATACAGTGATCCCTCTCTTATGTGACCACCCCAGTACCAAAGAAAAGTGGTCACATAAGAGGTGTGGTCTCTCATCAGAGGAGCATCCATCCATCCATTATCCATAACCGCTTATCCTGCACAGGGTCACAGGCAAGCTGGAGCCTATCCCAGCTGACTATGGGCGAGAGGTGGGGTACACCCTGGACAAGGTGCCAGATCATCACAGGACTGACACACACAGTACGTTTACGTGCACATCCAAATCGAGCTGCTGTCGGTAATCGAGCTGAGGGTCCCAGCAGGGGTGCCAGAGAAATCCAATCCTACATGCACACAAGGAAATCGAGCTATTGTGTGAGGTACATTGTGCACCCGAGCCACAGGTGGCACTACACGCCCCATCGTGTTGGTACACTTCCGGTTGTCGTCATGAAGAAGAGCTATTCAAGACTGCAGTGTTGCCAGATACTGCTGACGTTTTCCAGCCCAAAATATGTTCAAAACCCGCCAAAATGCACTTAAAACCACCCAATCTGGCAATGTATCTCGATAGGGTTTACATGCACTAAGTAGCTTGGCAAAAATCGCATAATCTAGGTCGTGTAGCTCGATTGCGAGGAATCAAGTTCGGTTCAATTTCAGCCGAGCTAAGGTGTTTCCATGCCATTTAGAACTTCGATTTCAGTCGAGCAACGGCAGAAATTCGCTTTTTTCTATGTGCATGTAAACGCACTGACAGAGACCAACAGCCATTCACACTCACCTTCACACCTACGGTCAATTTAGAGCCATCAATTAGCCTAACTTGCATGTCTTTGGACTGTAGGGGAAACAGGAGCACCTGGAGGAAACCCACACAGACACGGGGAGAACATGCAAACTCCACACAGAAAGGCCCCCGTTGGCTGCTGGGCTCAAACCCAGGACCTTCTTGCTGTGAGGCAGTAGTGCTAACCACTACACCACCGTGCCATCCTCAGAGGGATATTTAATATAATAAAGTACATTCTTTCAATGGACTTACTGCCAAGCTCAGGTGCCTGGATAAGAGGGGGAGTTGCTCGTCAGAGGGGTCACATAACAGAGGGACCACTGTATCGCGAGAGAATTATATATGTAAATGGTCTGAAATGGGGCTCAAACCCCCATTCACACAAATCTGCTACCAAGGTCACCAAACAGCCCAGTACACAAGTTTATTGGGTCAAATAAAATACATAAAAATGAAAATGAAATAGACTGGCCTGCAGGTAGTACTAAAACTAATCGAGGTAGGCCAGTCTGTATATAAATAAATTTACAAACACAATGACAATTAAAGCCGCTAGCGGCCTTGACGGGCCCTCGCACGTGTGGTTCCGCAACCAAGGACATCCCGCCACCCAACAAAACAGTCATATGTCATATATTCATCAAATGTTCAAAGGTGATGTGCATGTTGCAAATGCCACGACTGCTTGAGACAAAGACTGTGTGTGTGTGTGTGTGTGTGTGTGTGTGTGTGTGTGTGTGTGTGTGTGTGTGTGTTTCTGTGGTGTGAAAATGTACATTTATATATGTACAAAACTATACGTGTCTCCTCCTTATCTCTATCTCACGCTGTAATCTTAAGTCATCTTAGCTTTCCTGTGTGTGTGTATACGTACATGCAGAGTTTTCATATGTCTGCAACAAAATGCACAATGATGGCAGGTCACTAATATATAGATTTAGGCACTGCCTAAAAGCGGAGCTCCCATCTGTTTCTGGGTTGTAGAATTTTCTTATATCCTAGCCAGTCTCTTTTGTTTTATTTCTTTACTGGCTAGCACTGGCCACTAGGCGGTGTGTATGGCTGGTAATTACTAACACTGACCACTAGGCGGTGTGTATGACTGGTAATTACTAACACTGGCCACTAGGCGGTGTGTATGACTGGTAATTACTAACACTGGCCACTAGGCGGTGTGTATGGCTGGTAATTACTAACACTGGCCACTAGGCGGTGTGTATGACTGGTAATTACTAGCACTGGCCACTAGGCGGTGTGTATGACTGGTAATTACTAACACTGGCCACTAGGCGGTGTGTATGACTGGTAATTACGAACACTGGCCACTTGGCGGTGTGTATGACTGGTAATTACTAGCACTGGCCACTAGGCGGTGTGTATGACTGGTAATTACTAACACTGGCTACTAGGCGGTGTGTATGACTGGTAATTACTAACACTGGCCACTAGGCGGTGTGTATGACTGGTAATTACTAACACTGGCCACTAGGCGGTGTGTATGACTGGTAATTACTAACACTGGCCACTAGGCGGTGTGTATGACTGGTAATTACTAAAACTGGCCACTAGGCGGTGTGTATGACTGGTGGTACACGTACAAACCACAAAAAAATCGATTCGATGGGTTTACCATTTTTTCTTAAGTATGGTGCTCCGCTGGAGCTCCACTATTATTTTGTGTGTGTGTGTGTGTGTGTGTGTGTGTGTGTTTGTCAGAGAAAGAGAAAGTGTGTGTGTGTGTGAGAGAGTGTGCTCATACAGTGCCTTGAAAAAGTATTCATACCCCTTGAACACATTTTTCCACCTTACAACCATGAACTTGAAAGTTTTTTATTGAGATTTTATGTGATAGACCAACACAGAGTAGCACATAATTGTGAAGTGAAACGAAAATGATAAATGGTCTTCAAAATTTTAAACTAATAAAAATCTGAAAAATGTGATGTGCATTAGTATTCAGCCCCCCTGCGTCAATACTTTGTAGAGCCACCTTTTGCTGCAATTACAGCTGCAAGTCTTTTGTGGTATGTCTCTACCAGCTTTGCACATCTAGACACTGAAATTTTTGCCCATTCTTCTTTGCAAAATAGCTCAAGCTCAGCCAGATTGGATGGAGAGCGTCTGTGAACAGCAATTTTCAAGTCTTGCCACAGATGCTCAATGGGATTTACGTCTGGACTTTGACTGGGCCATTCTAACACATGAATATTCTTTGATCTAACCATTCCATTGCAGCTCTGGCTGTATGTTTAGGGTCATTGTCTTGGTGGAAGGTGAATCTCCTTCCCAGTCTCAAGTCTTTTGCAGCCTCCAACAGGTTTTCTTCCAGGATTGCCCTGTATTTAGCTCCATCCATCTTCCCATTAACTCTGACCAGCTTCCCTGTCCCTGCTGAAGAAAAGCATCCCCATAGCATGATGCTGCCACCACCATGTTTCACAGTGGGGATGGTGTGTGCAGGGTGATGAGCAGTGTTAGTTTTCCGCCACACATAGCGCTTTGCATTTAGGCCAAAAAGTTAAACTTTGGTCTCATCTGACCAAAGCACCTTCTTCCACATGTTTGCTGTGTCCCCTACATGGCTTCTGGCAAACTGCAAACGGGACTTCTTATGCCTGTCTTTCAACAATGGCTTTCTTCTTGCCACTCTTCCAAAAAGGCCAGATTTGTGGAGTGTACGACTTATAGTTGTCCTGTGCACAGATTCTCCCACCTGAGCTGTGGATTTCTGCAGCTCTTCCAGAGTGATCATGGGCCTCTTGGCTGCTTCTCTGACCAGTGCTCTCCTTGCTCGCTCTGTCAGTTTAGGTGGACGGCCATGTCTTGGTAGGTTTGCAGTTGTGCCATACTTTTTCCATTTTTGAATGATGGATTGAACAGTGCTTCCTGAGATGTTCAGAGCTTGGGATATTTTTTTAGAACCTAACCCTGCTTTACACTTCTCCAGAACTTTATCCCTGACCTGTCTGGTGAGTTATTTGGTCTTCATGATGCTGTTTGTTCTTCAGTGTTCTCTAACAAACCACTGAGGCCTTCACGGAACAAGTGTATTTATGCTGAGAGTAAATTACACACAGTAGGACTCTATTAACTAATTAGATGACTTCTGAAGGCAATTGATTGCAATGGATTGTATTTAGAGGTATCAGAGGACAGGGGGCTGAATAGTAATGCACACCACATTTTTCAGATTTTTATTTGTTTAAAATTTTGAAGACCATTTATCATTTTCATTTCACTTCGCAATTATGTGCTACTTTGTGTTGGTCTATCACATAAAATCTCAATAAAAAACTTTTAAGTTCGTGGTTGTAAGGTGGAAAAATGTGAAAAAGTTCAAGGGGTATGAATACTTTTTCAAGGCACTGTAGATGTTACGTGTGCATGTGAGTGCATACTTGTGAAAGAGTGTATGTGTGTATGCATAAATATGCATATGACTGTGTGTGTATGAGTGTGCACAGAATTGTATATATTATATCATCAGACTCATGATATCCAATATTGTGTAAAGTTTCAGATCAATCCATCAATGAATTGAACATTTTTCCCCATTTCCTGCTTGGCCAGATGGTGGCGCTGTGCTAGGCATCTGAATTGCACATGTGAATATCATCACAATCATAATACACAATATTTTGTAAAGTGTCAGATCAATCAGTTAAGGGATTGCCAATTTCTGGCACATTTCCTGCTTGGCCAGGTGGTGGCGCTATAACAGGCAGGCCCATTGGGCGTCAGGTTATCATAATAATCATAATAGCTATTGAAGTAAGAAGTGCCCGACCATACAGTCAATGCACTGTGGCTTTCTGACACGTTTCCTGTTTATGTGGCAAGATATTAAAATCATAAGGCCATTTCAACATATTAGAAGATATCAAAAATCCCTTTGCAATTTAATATCAGCGACATATTGGCATCACGCAAACAAATTTCACATGAATCTCATGAACCGTCTAGGAGGAGCATGTTAAAATTCATCATGTGTCAAAACACACATATTCAAAACCCTATTCTTTCCTTGGCCAATTGGTGGCGCTATACCAGACAGGCCCATAACGGCTAAAGAGTATCAGAATCAGAATCATATTACAAGATATCGAGTTCAACATTCAGCAATATCTTGGCATATGTTATAATATTTCAACATATTACAACATATCAAAAATCCCTTAGCAATTCAACTTCAGCAATATCTTGGCATATTATATGTTATAGTATTTCAACATATTACAACATATCAAAAATCCCTTAAGCCTAGGTCACAACCGGACGTACGATTTTTTGGCCGTGCGATTTTTGGCGTTTCCCAAATCGTTGCGGTTTTTTTTGTTCATGGAGAAAGACGTACGTTGGCCGTAAGTTTGTCTTGCAACCTGAAAAAACCGTAAGCGCCCGTAGAGTTTGTTTGACATGACAAAGAACCTCTGCGGCCAGTCTATGGCTCGAAAATCAGCACGTCACACGCGCACCCTCCGTGCGTTTCTTGCGTTTTTTGCACATAGACCGGCCGTAGGAGCACGTACAGCCGGTTGTGACCGAGGCTTTAGCAATTCAACTTCAGCAATATCTTGGCATCATGTTTGCCAAGTTTGACATGAATAAGATGAACCGTCTCGGAGGAGTACGTTAAAAATGACCATGTGTAATTTCACTCCAAATGGCCTTATGACATCATCATTCCAAAGTTCTACCCATTCATTTCAATGGGAAATGGAAAAAGGGGTGCTGTGAAGTCCCTGGGCCATCCCCGGGGCCAAAAGTCTGTGGCTGAGTAGCGATGACAATGACTGATGTGTGAATCAAATTTCATGAGTTTTCGTGCATGCCTCAAATAAGGCCAAACGCGGCAGAATAATAATAATAATAATAATAATAATCCTTCGAAAAGCAATAGGGTCTTGCACTGAACGGTGCTCGGGCCCTAATAATGGCAGCACAGTGGTGTAGTGGTTAGCGCTGTCGCTTCACAGCAAGAAGGTTCTGGGTTCGAGCCCAGTGGCCAACGAGGGCCTTTCTGTGTGGAGTTTGCATGTTCTCCCCGTGTCCGCGTGGGTTTCCTCCGGGTGCTCCGGTTTCCCCCACAGTCCAAAGACATGCAGGTTGGGTTAACTGGTGACTCTAAACTGACCGTAGGTGTGAATGTGAGTGTGAATGGTTGTCTGTGTCTATGTGTCAGCCCTGTGATGACCTGGCGACTTGTCCAGGGTGTACCCCGCCTTTCGCCCATAGTCAGCTGGGATAGGCTCCAGCTTGCCTGCAACCCTGTAGGACAGGATAAAGCGGCTACAGATAATGGATGGATGGATGTTTATAATGTGTTTCTTCCTCCGTCTATTCACCCCAAACACGACAATATGGATGTGCCCTGATGCACTTACACGTATTTGACCAACAGATGTCGCCACTGTTCGCTGTTTAGACACTGAAGTGGTTTCTCTAGTGATGAAGTCCAACCTTCAAAAAGGCTCATTGGCCCCATCCATCACTGATAACAGAAAAATAATACTACAGTATGTCCATAACTCAAATCAAGATTTGGAAGACTGGAAAAGCAATGCCAATGTTTATTCTAGTTACGCTATGTTTCTCGTCATTATGGTTTTATGACCATTTTCCCGGGGCAGCACGGTGGTGTAGTGGTTAGCGCTGTCGCCTCACAGGAAGAAGGTCCTGGGTTCGAGCCCCGGGGCCGGCGAGGGCCTTTCTGTGTGGAGTTTGCATGTTCTCCCCATGTCCGCGTGGGTTTCCTCCGGGTGCTCCGGTTTCCCCCACAGTCCAAAGACATGCAGGTTAGGTTAACTGGTGACTCTAAATTGACCGTAGGTGTGAGTGTGAATGGTTGTCTGTGTCTATGTGTCAGCCCTGTGATGACCTGGCGACTTGTCCAGGGTGTACCCCGCCTTTCGCCCGTAGTCAGCTGGGATAGGCTCCAGCTTGCCTATGACCCAGTAGAAGGATAAAGCGGCTAGAGATAATGAGATGAGACCGTTTTCCCAGCCACATACAGTGGTGCTTGAAAGTTTGTGAACCCTTTAGAATTTTCTATATTTCTGCATAAATATGACCTAAAACATCATCATCATATTTTCACACAAGTTCTAAAAGTAGATAAAGAGAACCCAGTTAAACAAACAAGACAAGAATATTATACTTGGTCATTAGGGTGCATCAGTTGCCCTCATTTTCATAAAATCTGATGCATTTTTGTTCCTTTTCACCAATAAAGACATCCTGTAAAATTTTTTGACCATATTCAGAAGTCTAATGGTGGCACCATGAGGTTCATTTTTTGCCAAAAAACACTTATTTTATGTTTTCGCGTAAGGTTTGAATCACAATGTTGGACTCCATTTATTGATTTCTTGTGACCCAGAGATCATGTTAAGAACCTTTGTAAGGGATTGAGAAGCATTAATATGATTCATAATACATTTGTATTGTTTAAAAGTAGTTGAACAATGATTCAATGAACAGCTAAAATTCAAACTGTGCTTGATAATATATTTAGAATATGTACTAAAAATGTGGATCTCAAACTGGAAAACTTCATAGGTGAAGACTCGTGGCTGTTCTTTGCAGCTTTTGATATATTTGATCATCGTCTGCTCTCAACACCAGTGTCACAATGGGATGGCTTGGCATCATACCAGAGGATAAAGGCAACACTTACAAACTTCATTGTGACAAATGATGTGGCAGAGCGTGGGGTTAAACTAGCCCATGAGAAAGTTGGTTCTGCCACAATACAGTAGAAGAAAGATTCCAGAACATTGTGCAAGTTGTAGCAAAAGACAGAGTAATGGTTCCAAATCTGAGACGGCCACATAGGAAATAGACATTGAGAATTTGCTTCTTAACATTTCACTTGTATCTTCAGTTGTCTTGAAAACAGGTAATCCAGCATCATTATAATTTTAATAGGGGCTAGCATATGCATAGGCGGCAAGCTTAAAACCAGGGTTATAACATTGATAGATAATGCTAGTGACACCCTAAAATAAACCTCCAAATATTTTTAGACATTCTAGACATACTGTCTACAGTATCTAAGATATTTGGTATACTCTATAAGGTGCCATAATGTTTCATGAAAAGTGATCGAAATTTTGTCATAAAAGTCATAAAATAGCAGCTTTTTCCATAACTTTGAGCTCCTGGTGCCACCATTAAACTTTTGAATCTTGTCAAAATATTTCACCCAGTGTGTTTTCTTACCAAAAGGAACATAAAAACAAAAATGCATCATGATCGGAGGAACTTTTCATTTTTAGGGGGCAACTGATGCACCCTATTGGTCATTTATTTATTGAGGAAAATGATCCAATATTACATATCTGTGAGTGGCAAAAGTATGGGAACCTCTAGGATTAGCAGTTAATTTGAAGGTGAAATTAGAGTCAGGTGTTTTCAATCAATGGGATGACAATGAGGTGTGAGTGGGCACCCTGTTTTATTTAAAGAACAGGGATCTATCAAAGTCTGATCTTCACAACACATGTTTGTGGAAGTGTATCATGGCACGAACAAAGGAGATTTCTGAGGACCTCAGAAAAAGCGTTGTTGATGCTCATCAGGCTGGAAAAGGTTACAAAACCATCTCTAAAGAGTTTGGACTCCACCAATCCACAGTCAGACAGACTGTGTACAAATGGAGGACATGCAAGACCATTGTTACCCTCCCCAGGAGTGGTCAACCAACAAAGATCACTCCAAGAGCAAGGCATGTAATAGTCGGCGAGGTCACAAAGGACCCCGGGGTAACTTCTAAGCAACTGAAGGCCTCTCTCACATTGGCTAATGTTAATGTTCATGAGTCCACCATCAGGAGAACAATGAACAACAATGGCGTGCATGGCAGGGTTGCAAGGAGAAAGCCACTGCTCTCCAAAAAGAACATTGCTGCTCGTCTGCAGTTTGCTAATGATCGCATGGGCAAGCCAGAAGGCTATTGGAAAAATGTTTTGTGGACGGATGAGACCAAAATAGAATTTTTTGGTTTAAATGAGAAGCGTTGTGTTTGGAGAAAGGAAAACACTGTATTCCAGCATAAGAACCTTATCCCATCTGTGAAACATGGTGGTGGTAGTATCATGGTTTGGGCCTGTTTTGCTGCATCTGGGCCAGGACGGCTTGCCATCATTGATGGAACAATGAATTCTGAATTATACCAGCGAATTCTAAAGGAAACTATCAGGACATCTGTGCATGAATTGAATCTCAAGAGAAGGTGGGTCATGCAGCAAGACAACGAACCTAAGCACACACGTCATTCTACCAAAGAATGGTTAAAGAAGGATAAAGTTAATGTTTTGGAATGGCCAAGTCAAAGTCCTGACCTTAATCCAATCGAAATGTTGTGGAAGGACCTGAAGCGAGCAGTTCATGTGAGGAAACCCACCAACATCCCAGAGTTGAAGCTGTTCTGTACGGAGGAATGGGCTAAAATTCCTCCAAGCCAGTGTGCAGAACTGATCAACAGTTACCGGAAACGTTTAGTTGCAGTTATTGCTGCACAAGGGGGTCACACCAGATACTGAAAGCAAAGGTTCACATACTTTTGCCACTCACAGATATGTAATATTGGATCATTTTCCTCAATAAATAAATGACCAAGTATAATATTTTTGTCTCATTTGTTTAACTGGGTTCTCTTTATCTACTTTTAGGACTTGTGTGAAAATCTGGTGATGTTTTAGGTCATACTTATGCAGAAATATAATACAGAAGATTCTAAAGGGTTCACAAACTTTCAAGCACCACTGTAATACACTTGTACTGATGT
Source organism: Neoarius graeffei (assembly GCF_027579695.1). Classification (NCBI taxonomy): domain Eukaryota; kingdom Metazoa; phylum Chordata; class Actinopteri; order Siluriformes; family Ariidae; genus Neoarius; species Neoarius graeffei. Next base: position 24,147,730 of record NC_083575.1, on the reverse strand, counting down.
CATTGCTTAAACAAGTGATTTTCTCATGTTCCACATAGTGTCTAGGTTATTTGTATGCTACTTATATGAAATAAATAAATCAATCAACTTTTGCACCTTCAGCCTATGGTTCAATATGCAAATTATTAGAGGATGTTATCGAGACCAGTGCTTGCTTGCTACAGAACCTAAAGTAGCCTGGAAGCAGTTAAGTTAAGAACAAAATCTGACTTTGACACTTTGTTGTTGACATACTATATTTGCATCTACATGCAACTAATTTAGATTACTATCAGATAACAGCCAGCTAAGTGTTAACACAACCTCCAGCACAAGCATATCTGTACAACTAAACATTATGTCAGTAAATGCAAGTGGTTAAGTAAAATTTTCCACATGAGGACATTTCAGTTTCATTTACAGTACATATAGTTTCTCTATTTTGATGACCAAATGACTCCAAGTAATTTTAAACATTGTAGTTTTCTCGGAATTTTTCAACCAACTATAATTTAAGCAAGGAACGATCAAAGTACAAACGTTTATGTGCTTTGGCTTGTTCTGCTAGCTACTACTACAGTATTAAAAAGCTGAGAAGGGAACAAAAATGGTCTTTTTAAACAGTAATATAAAAATAGTTCATCTGAGATTAATGCAGAAACTGTGTAATCAGAAAAGCAAAAGTAAGGTGAACTGAATAAGGACTGGCATGCGGAAGAAACCTAGAAAGGAATCAAAACTTAAAAGAGGAACTCCTTTTTTTTTTACAGTCGTTCCTGATAGTGAGCATAAAGCACATGCCTTTATCTGAAGCACGTGAACCTAAACAGAAAATACAGCAGTTCCCTTGTATTCACTGGTGGAGGTTGTCAGTGCTTTCCATAGAGGCAGATACTAGAACCCCAAGTGTGGATGACAATAGCATGACTGAGACTTGGGTTTCCTTTGCCTGGATCAGAGATATGCTTTGAAATAAATATTTTTTCTCCCTGGCATCCTGAAAAAGTAATTCTAACATGAATGTGATATGATGACTAATTATACAATCTGAAAATCAGGATTATGTTTACTGGTAGGAAGCACATGGTGTGGTATAAACATAAGCCAATTAATTTACCAACCAAGTAACGTTACTATTCAAGTTTTCTAGAACTAAAAGAACTCAACAACCCAGTTTCTAATTTTTCAGTCATTCATTCATCTTCAGAAAGTGCTTTATTCTGATCAGGGTCCCAGTGGATCCAAAGTCTGCCCTGGGAATAGCCAATTCGATGTGAATTGGATGTTTTGTGGAGGTGACAGGAAACCGGATTACACAGAGGAAACCCACACAAAAACAGGGAGAACATGTGAAACTCCACACAAAGCTCATGATCTAACCAGGAACAACAACAACAACAGAAAAAAAGTCCAAGCACTTGCCTGAAAAAAAAAATGGTATAGAAAATATGGACTGATGAAGGAAAGAGCTTTTTGTCTTGGATGTCAACTGTACTGTAATATGATGCAACAAAAAGCAAGACAATTTATAAATGAAACAACGATCATATAGCTGTACGAATGAATAGATGACAAGCACCGAAATACTCATCTAATAGGAAGCTCATATGTTGCCAATATACAGTATTGCTACATGACTAGTCCTAATTGTAGATATAGTTATCAAGACTAATCACTGCAAATTTAGTTTAATCTAACAGTATGGCTTCCACCTTCATTATTTGGTAGGATGTAAAATAGCACCCAAGCTATTATATTGTGTTTTGCTTTTTTTTTTTTTTTAAATATCACAGGCTGGTAGTTAGGGCTGCACGGTGGTGTAGTGGTTAGCGCTGTTGCCTCACAGCAAGAAGGTCCGGGTTCGAGCCCCGTGGCCGGCGAGGGCCTTTCTGTGTGGAGTTTGCATGTTCTCCCCGTGTCCGCGTGGGTTTCCTCCGGGTGCTCCGGTTTCCCCCACAGTCCAAAGACATGCAGGTTAGGTTAACTGGTGACTCTAAATTGACCGTAGGTGTGAATGTGAGTGTGAATGGTTGTCTGTGTCTATGTGTCAGCCCTGTGATGACCTGGCGACTTGTCCAGGGTGTACCCCGCCTTTCGCCCGTAGTCAGCTGGGATAGGCTCCAGCTTGCCTGCGACCCTGTAGAACAGGATAAAGTGGCTAGAGATAATGAGATGAGATGAGATGAGATGAGATGAGATGAGATGAGGCTGGTAGTTAATTGCTTACACAATTTAATGAAACCATGAGATATTAAATCGAGGACATGGAACTGTAATGTGTGTACAGGATATACAGCTATTTTATTCATTCATTTGTTCATTCATTGAGGGTCATGGGTGAGCTGGAGTCAATCCTAGTTGACCTCAAGCAAGAGGCGGGGTGCACCCTGGACGGGACACCAGTCTATCATGGGGCTAACACAGACAGACAGACAGCTATGGACAGTTTAGAGTAGCCAGTTGACCTAATCCACGTCTTTGGACTGTTGGAGGAAACCCGTGTAGGTATGAGGAGAACATGCAAACTCCTGTGGTGATTTTATATCCTAAATGTAACCATGCCTTGATATAATCACCTAAGCAGTAATGTGGTTTATGATGATTACATATAAATTCAAAGCCAAGTAGGTTGATTTTCAGTAAAGAATAAATGAAGTTGATTTGATTAAAAGTAATCATAAATTGATTTATGAATGATCATAATTACAGTAAAATACAGTAAAGACCTTGAGATTGCTTATACTGAAATGTTGTTTTCTGCTAAATCTTAATTTCCCTGAGGGAACCCTCCCAAAGGGTCCGTGTATCATCCAATCATTCAAGTATTCCATTCAATCTGGAAAACGAAAAACAAAAAAAACACTCAATATTTCGTTTTCCTGTTTTTCTGTATGACCAAAAAATGAGGGATTGGTGTTTGTTTTCCTTTTTCCAACTCAAAACAGAACAAATAATAAACAGGGAAACCAAAACGAAATAATAACTCTAATTTACGATTATTGGTCCCCATTTCCCACTGTGCTTTTCTACTGCTCGCGCAAGTGGAAAAAGTAGCCTCGGCCCCAACAACGTGGACGAGCAGTCATTGACATTTAACAGCAGAGATGGACCAGGTGGACACATCCTTTGTGGTGTACAAAGGTGCTAGGAGGGTCACCCTGAAAGAGGATGACATGACTCTGGACAAAATCTCCAGAATATTTCAGGTAATGTAGTGATCAAACCTTGCATAATGTTAACAAACAATGATAGCCTTTTCCTAAGTTATGCAGCCAGCTAACTCATTGTTGATGGTGGCGGCAGTTCTTCGCCTAATGACCTTTTTAATTAGATCAAGCTGCTATAATGATGCAAATGAAAAACAGACTCAGAAAAAACGGAGACGTAATTTTTATTAAAAATTGATATCAGTGGGTGATTTTGACATAACATTCAGACATGACACAGCATTCCAGGTGTGTAAACAACTGTAAAACAACGTGCTGGTGCAACCTTACCCGAAACGTAACTTTGGCTAGCCTATTTGCAGGTACATAATATACTGTTGTTACGAGAGCATATTAAACAATTAAGATCTAAACACAACATGATAAGTTATTCTAAAGGATGTCAGCAACAATACACAAACCACTCAAAAGGCTACAACCCTGATTCCAAAAAAGTTGGGACAAAGTACAAATTGTAAATAAAAACGGAATGCACTGATGTGGAAGTTTCAAAATTCCATATTTTATTCAGAATAGAACATAGATGACATATCAAATGTTTAAACTGAGAAAATGTATCATTTAAAGAGAAAAATTAGGTGATTTTAAATTTCATGACAACAACACATCTCAAAAAAGTTGGGACAAGGCCATGTTTACCACTGTGAGACATCCCCTTTTCTCTTTACAACAGTCTGTAAACGTTTGGGGACTGAGGAGACAAGTTGCTGAAGTTTAGGGATAGGAATGTTAACCCATTCTTGTCTAATGTAGGATTCTAGTTGCTCAACTGTCTTAGGTCTTTTTTGTTGTGTCTTCCGTTTTATGATGCACCAAATGTTTTCTATGGGTGAAAGATCTGGACTGCAGGCTGGCCAGTTCAGTACCCGGACCCTTCTTCTACACAGCCATGATGCTGTAATTGATGCAGTATGTGGTTTGGCATTGTCATGTTGGAAAATGCAAGGTCTTCCCTGAAAGAGACATCGTCTGGGTGGGAGCATATGTTGCTCTAGAACCTGGATATACCTTTCAGCATTGATGGTGTCTTTCCAGATGTGTAAGCTGCCCATGCCACACGCACTAATGCAACCCCATACCATCAGAGATGCAGGCTTCTGAACTGAGCGCTGATAACAACTTGGGTCGTCCTTCTCCTCTTTAGTCCGAATGACACGGCGTCCCTGATTTCCATAAAGAACTTCAAATTTTGATTCATCTGACCACAGAACAGTTTTCCACTTTGCCACAGTCCATTTTAAATGAGCCTTGGCCCAGAGAAGACGTCTGCGCTTCTGGATCATGTTTAGATACGGCTTCTTCTTTGAACTATAGAGTTTTAGCTGGCAATGGCGGATGGCACGGTGAATTGTGTTCACAGATAATGTTCTCTGGAAATATTCCTGAGCCCATTTTGTGATTTCCAATACAGAAGCATGCCTGTATGTGATGCAGTGCCGTCTAAGGGCCCGAAGATCACGGGCACCCAGTATGATTTTCCGGTTTTGACCCTTACGCACAGAGATTCTTCCAGATTCTCTGAATCTTTTGATATTATGCACTGTAGAGGATATATTCCAACTCTTTGCAATTTTACACTGTTGAACTCCTTTCTGATATTGCTCCACTATTTGTCGGCTCAGAATTAAGGCCAATTTATGCTGACAACCCAGTCCTTGCAGACGGTGTCGCAGATAGCGTCTGCGTAGCCCCCCACCTTTGCAGATGCTCTGCGCGCACCTCCCAAAAATTGTGACCACCGCAGAAGCCTCGCAGACAGTGTCGCAGACAAGAGGGCTCTGATTGGTCCACTCTACATCCGCTGTACACGCACTTCCGCTTCCCTACTTTCCCAGTTTGTTTTGTATTCACGACCGGCATTTTTAAAAACACGAGCGAAGATGGAGCAGCATGAAGAGCGGTTGATTGAGGAAGTACGTACATCTATACGACTCCAGTTCTAGTCATTATAAAAAAAAAAAGTTCTAGTCATTATAAGTAACCGGAGGATAAACACTCCACTAACCACACCCACCAACTACTCCTAGCGACTTCGCGCCCCCTTGCGTTGTGCCGGTGAATAACATCGCGCACGCCTATTACTCCCCGCTCAACAATAAATTACAACTGTCTGCGAAAAGCTATCTGCGAAAGCCTTGTAGCAAGAGCATGCAGAGGGGGATTGGTGATCCTCTTCCCATCTTTACTTCTGAGAGCCACTGCCACTCCAAGATGCTCTTTTTATACCCAGTCATGTTAATGACCTATTGCCAGTTGACCTAATGAGTTGCAATTTGGTCCTCCAGCTGTTCCTTTTTTGTACCTTTAACTTTTCCAGCCTCTTATTGCCCCTGTCCCAACTTTTTTGAGATGTGTTGCTGTCATGAAATTTCAAATGAGCCAATATTTGGCATGAAATTTCAAAATGTCTCACTTTCGACATTTGATATGTTGTCTATGTTCTATAGTGAATACAATATCAGTTTTTGAGATTTTGTAAATTATTGCATTCCGTTTTTATTTACAATTTGTACTTTGTCCCAACTTTTTTGGAATCGGGGTTGTACAACAGCCAGCCAACTAGAAAAACTGTTCTAATCATACACTGTATAGAGCTCTAATCGGACTTGTATTGTTAACCACTTAGCCGCTTAGCATTTCTTGCCACGTGTCTAAAAATGCCATTTATTTTATGGGGTGGGGTAACTCATTAGGTGATAACCTCTAAAAAGCTACCAATCTCAGAGGCCTATCATATCAAAACATAAACTAGAGATGTGTAGGTATAAAAATCATAACAAGAATTTGAACACCCAGATGGCACCGGTATGCTATACTGTATTTTGGGTACTTGGCCCAGGCACTAATAATGACTACCAGTGATGATTTATGGCAGGGCCGTTGTGTTTGATCACGTTAGATTAGGCTACTGGTTGTAGCGCTGTACCTACCTATGTCTATAAGAGTTTAATGGATACAGTAAATTACATTACTCAGATTTTGCCAATTTAAGCGAACTTTACTGTCCTTTAGGTAACCAGCCAGAGTCTCTACCTCACGGGTGACAACAACGTGGCAGTGTTCCCCAGAGCGGATGGCCACTTCAGTTTATTGGACCTCAAGGACAAGTCCCATTATGAAGTGCACGGGGCTGAGACTGCACCAGATGCAAGTCTTAATGTTGCTGCCTGGGGGCCCCCTCCTGCTCCTTCCTCAAGCAGCCAGTTTCGCTTCTCCAGGTTGGCTAGCTCAGCAAGTGCCTCAGTTCCACCCAGGGCCCAATCCCCAAAATACTTTACGAGGTAAGTTATTGTCTTTTTAAATTCCCATGCCCCTGTCATCAGAAAGAAATGTTTTATGTGCACTTCTCTATGTTCATCATCATGACCTTACTCAACTCAAGTTTGCACTGAGGAACTGACATGCTTTTTGCACTATCGCTGCCACTGTCACCACCACCACCACTAATACTGCTAGTCACTTGTACTCAAGTCACGTTTTTCTGTTTTCAATTTGTCTGTCTGTGTACTGAAAACTGTCATATTTGCACTGTTAGTACCAATGTCACCTCTACCGCTTTGATGCTGCTAGCCACTTTATTCTCAAGTCTGCTTACTGTTACATGTCTGTCCCTCCAGTGGGTTTTGCACAAGTTTTTTTTTTATTGTATACCTTTTTATGTGTAGTAGTTAGTAGTTTTATAGTTTTATTGTGCATTATGTTTAAATGTATATTTGTGTGCGCACTTTATGGAGCAGTTTTAAATCTCATTATACTCTGTATAATGACAATAAAGGCATTCTATTCTATTCTATTCTATTCTATTCTATGAATGATCTTAAATGTATTTCTCCTGAATTCCAGGACTGTCAGCCTGGGAGACCTCCAGAGTGGAAAGCTTGTGAACAGCAGAATGGTGGTTGTAAGATTTACTGAGCAGGAGGCCAGTGTCCCATGTATGATTGGAAAAGTAAAAGAGGCCTTAGGAAGCAACGAACCACTGATCCTGACAGATCACAATGCAGTGGAAATTGTGGACTCCGAAGGAACAAGAGGTGCTTCATTTGAGCAACTTAACTTTCTCATCTCATCTCATTATCTCTAGCCGCTTTATCCTTCTACAGGGTCGCAGGCAAGCTGGAGCCTATCCCAGCTGACTACGGGCGAAAGGCGGGGTACACCCTGGACAAGTCGCCAGGTCATCACAGGGCTGACACATAGACACAGACAACCATTCACACTCACATTCACACCTATGGTCAATTTAGAGTCACCAGTTAACCTAACCTGCATGTCTTTGGACTGTGGGGGAAACCGGAGCACCCGGAGGAAACCCATGCGGACACGGGGAGAACATGCAAACTCCGCACAGAAAGGCCCTCGCCGGCCACGGGGCTCGAACCCGGACCTTCTTGCTGTGAGGCGACAGCGCTAACCACTACACCACCGTGCCGCCCCCAACTTAACTTTCTCATCTCATCTCATTATCTCTAGCCGCTTTATCCTTCTACAGGGTCGCAGGCAAGCTGGAGCCTATCCCAGCTGACTACGGGCGAAAGGCGGGGTACACCCTGGACAAGTCGCCAGGTCATCACAGGGCTAACACATAGACACAGACAACCATTCACACTCACATTCACACCTACGGTCAATTTAGAGTCACCAGTTAACCTAACCTGCATGTCTTTGGACTGTGGGGGAAACCGGAGCACCCGGAGGAAACCCACGCGGACACGGGGAGAACATGCAAACTCCGCACAGAAAGGCCCTCGCCGGCCACGGGGCTCGAACCCGGACCTTCTTGCTGTGAGGCGACAGCGCTAACCACTACACCACCGTGCCGCCTGGAGCAGTTTTAAATCTCATTATACTCTGTATAATGACAATAAAGGCATTCTATTCTATTCTCATCTCATCTCATCTCATTATCTCTAGCCGCTTTATCCTTCTACAGGGTCGCAGGCAAGCTGGAGCCTATCCCAGCTGACTACGGGCGAAAGGCGGGGTACACCCTGGACAAGTCGCCAGGTCATCACAGGGCTGACACATAGACACAGACAACCATTCACACTCACATTCACACCTACGGTCAATTTAGAGTCACCAGTTAACCTAACCTGCATGTCTTTGGACTGTGGGGGAAACCGGAGCACCCGGAGGAAACCCATGCGGACACGGGGAGAACATGCAAACTCCACACAGAAAGGGCCTCGCCGGCCACGGGGCTCGAACCCAGGACCTTCTTGCTGTGAGGCGACAGCGCTGTTGTTATTGCTATCATTATTTATTATTACTATTATATTGAGATAATAATAATTAAGAGATCATCAGCTTAACATTAACAGCTTAATATATTAAATGAATAGGATGTATGAATAAATTACTTGATATATACACGCACATGGGGCAGCACGGTGGTGTAGTGGTTAGCGCTGTCACCTCACAGCAAGAAGGTCTGGGTTCGAGCCCCGTGGCCGGCAAGGGCCTTTCTGTGCGGACTTTGCATGTTCTCCCTGTGTCCGCGTGGGTTTCCTCCGGGTGCTCCAGTTTCCCCCACAGTCCAAAGACATGCAGGTTAGGTTAACTGGTGACTCTAAATTGACCGTAGGTGTGAATGTGAGTGTGAATGGTTGTCTGTGTCTATGTGTCAGCCCTGTGATGACCTGGCGACTTGTCCAGGGTGTACCCCGCCTTTCGCCCGTAGTCAGCTGGGATAGGCTCCAGCTTGCCTGTGACCCTGTAGAACAGGATAAAGCGGCTAGAGATAATGAGATGAGAGATACATGCACATGCAATTTTTCTGTTTCATAGACGCAGAGACGATGATGGACTGGATGGTGTGTTTGTGAAGATTGAGGAGGTTGTCCTGGCCTCTCAGGGTCTCTCAGAGGTGACTGCAGCCATCCAGGGTCTCTCTGACCTCGTCCACAGAAACACCAAAACAACATTGGTACTGACTGAAGAGCAGTCGAGAAATTTGAGGGCTACATTCACCTGTGTGGTTTGCAGAGGTCAGTTTGTTAAAAATTTGTTATTTACATGTAGACATCACACAACACTGGCAAATGTAATGTTGATCTTTTGATGGAATTTTTGTTACAGTGGTCATTATAAAAGCTTAAATGTGTGTAGGCCCTTGGTGTTGCTATGGCATGGGAGGGTGTGCTTGGGGCATTTGGAGACAGGAAGAAACTACCACTGTTGCTCAAAGTTGTTGTGCTTTGTACTACACCTTCAGACCTGTAGGCTAATATTAATTTTTTACACTGGCAGGATGCATGGAGGATCCAGTTTTCACCACATGCTGTGAAAGCCTGGTCGCGTGCCGATCCTGCACCACTGTGTGGCTTCAGGATTCGTCACAGTGCAGATAATTTTTCAGCCAACATTCATAAGGTTACTGGCCTTTCTGAGGTTGTCAATGCCATTAGGCAACTGGAATTTTAGAGAGTAAATGATTTTGTTCTTGCCACCAAACACTACTGTTAAAAGATAATGTGAGCGAGTGAGTTGTTACATGCTTAGAATAATGAGAATTGATATGTTATATTGTTCTCACCTCACAAGGGTTTTGTAAAAGAGTTGAAAATATGGCAAGATACTGTTTTATGATTGTTCTCACCTCACATGTTTGATGTTGATGTTTTTGGAACACCACACTGTGGTGTGTGTGTGTGTGTGTATTCATGTGCCATTCCATTCCATGAGGAGGATCCCAAAGCTGGACCCACTGACTGTGTGTCTGTTCCATTGTTCTCTCTTTTTACAAGTATTTTTTGTTTTCCAGCAAAATAAATATTTTTTGTGATAAAAAAAATAGAATTGACTTTTTGTTATTAACATTTGGCTCAACATTAGCTCTACCCTGTACTTTTACAGTTGTGACTGCATAATGGCCATAGTTCCAGTAGGTCTACTTAAACAGAACATAAAGATCTTCTCCAGACTTGTATTAAGACATATGGACTTTAATAGATGGCATGAAATTAAGATAAACATGAAATTAAGAACAGGAGGTTCACCGGAGCAACTCAGAAGTGAAACAACTTTCTCGACGTTTGCCACGTCTTCATCAGAGTCTCAAATGAAATTAAGAACATCTCTTTGTTACATCAATGAGGTAGATCAATGCATCTTTGAATGGAGTGTAGTTGTAATTGACAGTATTATCAAAAAGAACTGAAAGGTCCGGGTAATACTGTGTAAAGAGCTGCTCTGCTCTCACTTTGTCTGTCTCCGACATAAAGGGGTCACTTCCAAATGAAGATATTCTGGTGAGGGAAGATCCCATGTCCGTCTCGTACATGTCAGCTGCTACAGTGGTATCTGGCATAAGATCTTCTGTGATCTTTCTCAGCGTTCCTGTCCCTGCCAGATGATTTGGTATCCCTTTGCCTTTAAGAACACACATGTTTGTTGTGATGTTCAAAACCATTTTAGAATCTGTTAAAGTGAATAACTTGTATGGGATATGTACACACCTGGGATCTTGTGAGCATTCCACGAATGCACAAATCTGTTTAGGCCAATCTCGCACATCTGGCTTGTCAGATTGGATATAACAAACTTTGTCAGGCTGTCATCCATGTCTATTGCTTCCTGATCTTGAAACTGTACCAGGGCCTTCTTAAGTGGGTAGGTCACTCGATTATTGATTTCTGGCCACAATCACTGTATGATTCTGTAAAAAAAAAAAAGAAGGAAAGAAAGAAAAGAGGTAGCTGACAGCTACCTCAAGCTTCTACTTAAGGGTAATACTTGGCTTAATACTTTGTCAGTTTTCATGGTGTAATGTAGGCTGATAATTTGCAGATGGTTAAAATTACCCTTGTTGACTGAGTTTGGAGGTATGGCTCTCGTTGCTGGTTGTGTCTATATTCCGACAGCCTCTCTTGCATGTACAGGCAGAGGTAAAACTCTTTGCCATGATCCACTCGCAGCTGATCCCACATTCCATTATGTGTTACTGCTGGTCTACATATGAAACATTTAATTATTGATATTTGTAGTGGCCATTTCTCACCAAACATTTCTTTGGCCACATGAGGCAGAGTGTGAGGCAGTTTCAACACGCATTCCATGTAAAGTACACATCAGGTAAGTGTCTACACATCAGGTAAGCATGTAAAGGTAAGTATATAAATATATCAGAAAAGCATATAAACATAGCAGGTAAGTATGTACAATGACACTGACTTAAAACCTCTTTCTTTCTCAGGTAACCAGCAATTTCACAAAGCAGATTTAAATGGGCACATTCAAGGAAACTTAAATATGGCTCCAACGGTATTATTTCATTTTCATCTCATCTCATTATCTGTAGCCGCTTTATCCATCTACAGGGTTGCAGGCAAGCTGGAGCCTATCCCAGCTGACTACGGGCGAAAGGCAGGGTACACCCTGGACAAGTCGCCAGGTCATCACAGGGCTGACACATAGACACAGACAACCATTCACACTCACATTCACACCTACGGTCAATTTAGAGTCATCACTTAACCTAACCTGCATGTCTTTGGACTGTGGGGGAAACCGGAGCACCCGGAGGAAACCCACGCAGACACGGGGAGAACATGCAAACTCCACACAGAAAGGCCCTCTCCGGCCACGGGGCTCGAACCCGGACCTTCTTGCTGTGAGGCGACAGCGCTAACCACTACACCACCGTGCCACCCCATTATTTCATTTTAATTCAAATATTTTCTTTGAAAAAGAACATACAACACTGACCTGTACACTTGGTCGAAGATGGTTAGATTGTTTTTTTACAGGCATAGTTGCATTTGCAACAATTTTCTTGCTATAGCCGTCTACAGCAATCACAAAAGTCGCTCCAAACATGGCCAATTTTTCATTTTGGTCCATGTGTAATTTGTGTCCCATATATTCCGCATCATATGGGATTGGGTTCAAGTTACGGGTACCCTATGCAAAAAAGAAAATATAATCACTTTAGGCTGTACTTAGATGAAGTCCATGTTTTGTTAGTCATACATGTGCATGGCATACACAACAACGACTCACATAAAAACATAAAAATTTAGAACAGCTAAATAACATCTTACTTGATGCCGTCTTTCATGGTAAGGGACATGGGCTGCTCTCAGAACTTTTCCAACTCGGCATTCCCCTGCATGTACCCCAACCAAGGACAGGTAGCCTGTCATCATTTTGCGACCGTAAGTAGCTCCCGTCTGTTAAGCACGCACGCGCACACACACACGTTTAGAAGCTACAGTAGCCCATGGGCCAGAGCAGACACCTGTACCAACCACAGGGGTTACTGTTCATTGTTCACCATTGAACTAAGAAGCATGACTTCAACAATGTGCTTAAATGGATATAGTCTTTAAAACGATACCAACCTCTAGGCTATATCATACAACACTGACAAGTGTATTAACCATGATTTCAACCCGGATATCCCTCCGGTGTCTAAAATGCTATTTATTTTATGGGGTGGGGTAATTCATTAGGTGATAACCACAGAAAAGCTACCAATCTCAGAGGTCTATCATATCACATATGTAGAAATCACAACTACAATTTGCCCACCCAGATGGTACCAGTATGCTATATTTTTTGGCCAAAGACTACGGCAAATGGTACATTTGCAAATATTTTGTAATTGTGCAGGCCCACCTGAGTTATTGCACGAATGACGGCAATTTCAAGGTCTGAGTCAGACGTTTGTCCTTTTCTTCGCATGTTGTGTGTTGCAAGTAGTCTCCGGACACTGATCTCTGATATTCCCCGCTGGACACCCATTTCTCGCAGCTTCTCTGAAATCTGCCAATATGTTTCTCCATTCATAAACATATCGTGAATAATGGAGAAGTATGGCTTGAGTGAGACCATTATAACGTAAGGTCAGAGAACGCTGAATAAGAAAGGTTCGACCCATTGACTGTATCGCTCTGATAAGGGCCCCGTTTGAGATGCCGCAGGCTGCGGCAATCTGCACAGCGCGCATGCGCACTTCACAATTACAATGCATTCTGGTTAGAAATTCCTAACCAGAATGCATTGTAATTTCGCAGTGCACATGCGCACTGTGCATCCTGCGCCATCACGAATGAGCCCAAGGCAAAGAGGATGGACTTATTGGATCCTCTTTGCCCAAGGTGCGGAGGTTTCCACTTTTGGCGGCTCGATCTGTTACCGTGGTAACTGTCGCTGAGGATCATGGGAAGGCTAATGTAGCGTGGGGAATAGAGAAAATCAATAATCGTAAATTAGAGTTATTATTTCGTTTTGGTTTCCCTGTTTATTATTTGTTCTGTTTTGAGTTGAAAAAGGAAAACAAATACCAATCCCTCATTTTTTGGTCATACAGAAAAATAGGAAAACGAAATATTGAGTCTTTTTTTGTTTTTCGTTTTCCAGATTGAATGGAATACTTGAATGATCGGATGATGATACACGGACCCCCAAAGGAATCAGTAAAGTTCAATCTAATCTAATGTAAAATCACAGGCCTATTCAAAAAGTGTATTATTCTAACTCCAGCACCTGCAGTGTTATCATATGTTGTAATGAGTGAGCCAAGGCCATGTTGAATTAAGCAATTGTTCATTCTGGAGTGTTTTGCCTCCCAATGTAATACATTTTATCAAGTTATTTTGAATTGGGTATTGTTACAACAGAAGCTGCAATGTGCATCATCTTTATCCTATGTTAGACTGGCCAAGGCCATGACTGTACCCTTTTGAGTGTTGTGCTCGTTTGCACCTGCAGCCAGGGCCACTGACAGCTTTGGCTGGGCCCGGGACAAAATGCTCTGAATGGGCCCCCCCTAACTCCTGTAGGATGACCACTGACATGAGTCTGTAAGTTAGGACACTTGTGTCCAAAAGTGAGGACAAAGGCCCTAAAGTTAGGACACCGTCGCGTTACGGGGGGGTAAGAAAAACTTATAGAAAAAAACGTATGAAGTCAATATATATTTATTAACTTGGAACACATATCAAAAAGAGAAATGTGGAAAATGATGGTCAAGACCATGTCAACAAGAAACAAAACAGCACTGTAAAGTCACTGTAAAGAGTTGTGTCCATCTATAGACACTGAAAAAGCAGTCTTTGCCATGCCATAGGCCAACATATTTATTCACTTGAAAATGACAATCAAAAAGAAAAAAAAAAGAAAAATCGAAAAATGAGTCAAGAAACATGTAGGCCTACTGTCATTTAGCCTACTATACTGGCCTTGGCTTTCCACAGGAACTAAACTGAAAACAAAACATTGTTGTGTTCATTTATGCTCATCCAATAAAATATCAAAAAGAAAAACATGAAAAATGACAGTCAACCATGTCATTTACATTTGGCCTATAACCTTACCTGTCAACTTTTGCAGAGCAGTCTAAATTCCTGTACGAGTGATGGTGTTTAATGGTGTGGAACAATTTAGTCAGCTCAGCAGCAGTGGCTTTGTCATCGATTGGGGTTGGTAGAGCTGGGGCAAAAAATGATGCTAAAGATGACTGTCCAGCACTGCTGGCATTCTCTCTGTGGCGGTCTGTGTCCGCGTGTCTGTCTATCGCACCTTTCCCTCTGCTCCCCACATCAATGTCAATGCGACAGAGCTTGCAGAAGGCCAAGTGTTCTCCTTTTTGGCTCTTGCTGACAAAACGATGCTCTCAGCACCAAGCATTTTTAAAGGATGTCTTTGGTTTCGGCATGAGTATTGTTCAACAGCATGCGCGCCAACATTCATAGGTTTTTCCGTACAAACATTCGCACTGCGCGCGCAGCTCGGAGAAGCAAAAATCAGTGAATCACGCGAACGCAGCTTTTGAGTGACAGCAGCTTCCAGCCAATCAGAGGCTGCAGAGGCTCCATCAGCTGCGCGCGCAGCGCGAATATTTGTATACGAGAAATCCCTGTAGGCTATCTTTGCCTGTATGTCATTGCAGAATCTCATCTCATCTCATCTCATTATCTCTAGCCGCTTTATCCTTCTACAGGGTCGCAGGCAAGCTGGAGCCTATCCCAGCTGACTATGGGCGAAAGGCGGGGTACACCCTGGACAAGTCGCCAGGTCATCACAGGGCTGACACATAGGCACAGACAACCATTCACACTCACATTCACACCTACGGTCAATTTAGAGTCACCAGTTAACCTAACCTGCATGTCTTTGGACTGTGGGGGAAACCGGAGCACCCGGAGGAAACCCACGCGGACACGGGGAGAACATGCAAACTCCACACAGAAAGGCCCTCGCCGGCCCCAGGGCTCGAACCCAGGACCTTCTTGCTGTGAGGCGACAGCGCTAACCACTACACCACCGTGCCGCCCCCTCATCGCAGAATAGCAAGTGTAAATAATGGGCGGGGATTTGTGACGATTGATGCAACGGTGGCGGCTGAGGGTCCGAAATGAGGACAAAATGTAAAAAGTGAGGACGCGTGACAGACGTCCGGACAGACGGCTCTAAAACCGGACTGTCCGGACGAAATCCGGACGAATGGTCACCCTACATCATCCGAATCTTTTTTAAAATATTTATGCAGTGAGCCCCTTGGTTTCTTCCTCTCTTTTTCTCTTTTCTTTTCTTTTCTGTGCTCCTGACTTGTGCATGTTGGCAAATGGCACGCACGCTGATTGTCGAAGCGCTATGATCGAACGATGTCGTTTTTTCCCCCTTGATCAAAGAGTCAGACCAAACCATTTTTGCATTAGGGGTGGTAGGGGATTCTTGACGCCTTTTTCAAAGACAATAAAGGCAAAAGATCTAGAAATCATTTATTGAATGCAAATCAACACATTTTGAAATGAAATAAAATAATCGCAACTTCATGAGAGCCCAGTTCTGGGCCCCCCCATTCCTGGGCCCGGGACAACATACCCGTTTGTCCCCCCCTGTCGGCGGGCCTGCCTGCAGCCTGTATCAATCTTTAAACTGATTTGACTCTAGTCATTTTGAATCATGTATTGTACGCTCTGAATGCTGTGTCGTTCACGACGTATCACTTCTTATAATATGTTTTGATTCTTCCTGAATTGACCTTTCAGACTGGAAAATTTGGCTCAGTTGATACAAAATTTGAGAAGTGTGAGATGTACTGCCCAATAGAAAATGTTGAAGTGGTATAACATGACATGTTTATCAATGAAGTTATTTGTATACACTGTTTGTTGTTGTTGTTGTTTTGAGACAGTATAAAATGTAACAACTACAGGGGAATCACACTCCTCAGCATCCCAGGGAAGGTGATGGCTCACATTCTTCTCGCAAGATTCTGACCCCTCCTCCTTCAAAAGCAGCACCTGGAGAAGAGTGGCTTCACCCCAGGACAGTCCATTGTGGACCGAGTGCTTACACTCAGGCTACTGGCAGAGCTGAGGAGGGAATTCAGAAGGCCCTTCTACACAGCCTACATGGATTTGAAGCAGGCATTCGACTCTATGGATAGGCCGGCTCTGTGGAGAATCTTAAAGACCCTGGGGGTTCCTGCAAAACTTCTGAACCTGCTGTCACTTCTCTACTCGGACACCGTCTCCTGTGTGAGGGTCAACGGCCAGACGTCTGCCACCTTCAACATCAATAGTGGTGTCAGACAGGGTTGTGTCCTGGCTCCAACCATATGTAACACAGCCATAGACTATGTTATGGGTAGAACTGTGGCCCAATGTGCATGTGGCGTTACCTATGGACAGATCAACATCACTGACCTGGATTACGCAGATGATGTGGCCATCCTGGCTGAGCTCATGCAAACTCTCCAGGTGGCCCTCCAAAACATGGATACCGAAACACAGCCACTCGGCCTGATGATCAGCTGGCAAAAGACCAAGGTCCAGAGCCTAAGCGACTTTGAGCCTCCCCCAGCATGCCCGGTGATCAAGGGCCATACAGTGGAAGTAATGGACAGGTTCTGCTATCTTGGTAACACAATTACCTCGGACTGTAGGAGCACAGTGGATATTCAGATCCAAATTGGGTGCTGCAGCAGCCATGTCCAGCCTACAGAATATCTGGTCAGACAAACACCTTTCAACCAGCACCAAGTTAAAGCTCTACAACAGCCTGGTCCAACCAATCCTACTGTATGGAGCCAAGTGCTGGACCCTGACAGAGACACAGAAACGGCACCTCGATACCTTTGACAACAAGTGTATACATAGGATTATTGGTCTTCACTGGCAAGACTTTGTCTCAAACATCACCCTGCATCAGTGTGCCAACCACCTGTCACTAGCAAAATTCTGGCAGCCTGTCTCTGCATATTTGGTCACCTAGCCAGACTGTCACCACCACTGGAACCAGCCAGGCTGAATGGAAGAGACCCGGGGCAGTCCCCGGAGTAAGTGGACCGACCAGCTGTCTGTTGACCTGAGTCTTGACCTAACACCAGCCTGGGAGGTGGCCCAGAACAGGACAGACTGGAGAACCTTGTGCCGAGGTGCCACGTTCCTGCAGGAGCAAGAGGATGAGTGAGTGAGTGAGTGAGTGAGTGAGTGAGTATAAAATGAGAACTTCGTGATTTTGAGTCAGTTCACTCTGCAGACCAAACTCAGCCTTTATTAACTGATTTAACAAAAGTCTAAACTTTTCTGCAACCTCTTTGACTTTGAATCATTTTTGCTTGGGAGAGTTTAAGTGTTGAGAGTTTCCACGACACTCCACACTATGAGGCACCAGGCAGGTTCAAACCCAAAACCCTCCTGCAGTAAGCCAACAGTGCTGACTGCACCACCATGACACCCAGCTTTAACGGCACCTCTAATCTTTTATTTTGATTTCTTGAGCTAATAAAACAATGCCAGCTTTTTTTTAATTCAATGCAGGTTGGAAGGATAAACTGACCAAGCAGTCATTTGTTATGCTTACAGCTCATTTCTAGTGTGTTGTTCAAAATTTTTCTCTATAAAAATGTGCTCATGGAAATAAGTGATTAAAAAGACAAATAAGACATGCTGTGTTTATATCAAAATGGTGAAGGATTGTAATACTACTCCTTGGTCCAACTTCTTCTTCTTCTTTTGGCTGCTCCCAATTAGGGGTCACCACAGCGGATCTTTCGTCTCCATTGCTCCCTGTCTTCCGCATCCTTCTCTACCACACCTGCCACTTTCATGTCCTCTCTCACCACATCCATGTATCTCCTCTTTGGCCTTCCTCGTTTTTGTGTGCCTGGCAGCTCCAACCTCAACATTCTCCTTCCAACATGCTCTGCATCTCTTCTCAGGATGTGCCTATACCATCTCAGTCTCATCTCTCTTAGCTTAATTCCCAAGCTCTCCACATGTGCTGTCCCTCTGTCGTTCCTTATCCTGTCCAACCTTGTCACTCCCATCGCAAACCTTAACATCCTCAACTCCGCCACCTCCAACTTTGCCTTCTGTCTCTTCGTTAAGGGTACGGTCTCCAATCCATACACCACAGCTGGTCTCACTACTGTCTTATACATCTTACCTTTCACTTTTGCTGGGACTTTCCTGTCACAAATGACTCCTGAAATCCTTCTCCAACTGCTCCACCCTGCCTGCACTCACTTTCTCACCTCACTATCGCAGGCCCCATTTTCCTGCACAGTTGACCCCAGGTACTTGAATTCACCAACTTTCTTTACGTTTACTCTTTGCATCTTCACTACACTCTCATCCCCATTCTCATTGATGCACATGTATTCTGTTTTGCTCCTGCTCAACTTCATTCCTCTTCGTTCCAATGCATACCTCCATCTCTCCAAACCCAACTCAACCTCCTTTCTACTTTCACCACATATCACAATATCATCCACAAACATCATGTTCCATGGTAACTCTTGCCTCACTTCGTCCGTCAAGCTATCCATCACTATAGCAAACAAGAAAGGACTCAAAGCAGATCCTTGATGGAGTCCCACCTTCACCTTGAACCATTCAGTCATTCCAACTGCACACCTCACCTCACTGCTGTTTCACTGTTCTCATACATGTCTTGCACCACTCTGATATACTTCTCCTTCACTCCACACTTTCTCATTACAATACCATAACTCATCTCTCGGCACTCTATCGTATGCCTTCTCCAGGTCTACAAACACACAATGTAGCTTTCTCTGGCCTTCCCTGTACTTCTCCATTAACATTCTTAAAGCAAAAATTGCATCTGACATGCTCTTCGTTGGCGTAAACCCATACTGCTGTTCACAGATTGCTACCTCTCTTCTCAGTCTTGACTCCAATACCATTTCCCATAACTTCATGGTGTGGCTCATCAATTTTATCCCTCTGTAATTACTGCAGCTCTGTACTGTACATCTCCCTTATTCTTGTACATATATTGGGATGAGCACTCTTTCTCCATTCATTTGGCATTTTCTCATTCTCTAGGATCTTATTAAACAATCTCGTTAAGCCAGTATCTCACTGGGCTGCAACAGCTTGTGACAAATTGCGAACGTCATTCGCGAGAGAGTTTCAAAAGTGTCTTGAAACATTCGCGGGGCTTCTCAATTTCCTTGCATGAGTCGCAAAGTGTCACTCCTTCGTCACTGAAATTTTGAACATGTTCAAAAAATTTGTGCGACAAAATTTCTTTCAAAATAGCCGCAAATGCGTCGCTGGTGTCGCAAAGCCATCACGAACCCTTCTCAAGTCAGTTTCCGTGAGACAGGAAGTGTGAGTTCAGCCAGTATTTCACTGGGCTGCGATAGCTTGCGACAAATTGCG